>NC_057802.1:75113564-75193231 GCF_018294505.1 Triticum aestivum
CACGGCCGCAGATCCGCATCGTCGACACCATCCTTAACCCAAGCACATGAGCAGCTTCTGACGCCCCGTCCACGGCCGCAGATCCGCGTCGTCGACACCATCCTTAACCCAACCACCGGAGCAGCTTCACCTACACCCTCGTCCACGGCCACAGATCCGCTTCGCCCACACCGTAGTCCACCCTACCGGAGCCGCTCCACAAACACCCTACTCGAAGGTTCTAGATCCCCTTACCGAACCCCGACAGCCAGCGCAACGTCATCACCCTCGACGTTTCTAACCTAATTCCCACCGTCTGGAGAGATGCCAAGCACCCGCCATGGCCTAGGTACTTGTCACCTTTAAACCCGTCCAGCATCACCTGCCCGATGTACTTCAAATATACTAACCGGTCGCTGTTACCTGTTATGCAGCTGGCAAAAACTACAAGGACAATGTTTCTTCTGGATCTAACAGCTTGGCCAACCAAGATCCTAGACTGAGGCATTGCTATGATCTTGTAAGCGCGTCTCTCTCTCTTGTATTGTTCTGTGCCTGCCAGCGTGCTGCTAGGATTTTCGACCAGTAATCCCTTTGTGCAGACAATGATTTCTACTACTGGCTGCTAAATTAGATATGTAGATGTCATACATGATACTACCTCGTACCTCCGTTCCTAAATATAAGTCTTTCTAGAGATTCCACTATAGGCTACATACAGAGCAAAATGAGTGAATCTACACTCGAAAATGCATCTATATACATCTGTATGTGGTCCATACTGGAATCTCTGCAAGTGGCTGGTTATTATCGTATAGCAGCACCACCTGAAAGCATCATATAGCAGCAGCAGCAGCTCATAGCAACTCATCATACAGCAGCAGCAATCTGCAATTCATCATATACCAGCAGCAGCTCATAGCAATTCATCATATAGCAGCAGCAGGAGCAGCTCATAGCAATTCATCATATAGCAGCAGCAGGAGCAGCTCATAGCAATTCATCATATAGCAGCAGCAGGAGCAGCTTGTAGCAACTCATCATATAGCAGCAGCAGCAGCTCATAGCAATTCATCATATAGCAGCAGCAGCAGCAGCTCATAGGAACTCATCATACAACAGCAGCAGCTCATAGCAATTCATCATATAGCAGCAGCAGGAGCAGCTCATAGCAATGCATCATATAGCAGTAGCAGAAGCAGCTCATAGCAATTCATCGTATAGTGGATCGGAATGAAAATTTGGCAAAAAATCAGAGGAGATCCTCACCTTGTTGGATGAGCTCATCCTTCAACAGCACCTCAAGGCCATGGCCTGGAAGGAGGGGAGGGGGAATAAGGTGCCTTCTGCCACAGTGTGGCATCGGCCGTAGTTGTGCAGCGCCCGCCGGAGTAGTGCGTTGGACGAACCATAGTGGAGCAGCTGCTGGAGACCATGAGAATGAGGGGCGGTGCCAGAGGGAGGAGCAGCCAGGGAGATTTGCCCCTATCCGCTGGCCATGTAGCCTAGCTGGACATAGCATCGTCGAGGACCAGGCCAGATGGGACCAGTGGCGACGGCTCGCTGGACGAACCCTAGTGCTGCAGGCAGGGGATCGAGGTAGAGGGAAAGGGGAGAGGAGATGCAAGCGGGCAGGGCAATGAATGCTTGCGTGTTTGTTTTTACTTGAGGGTCAGGTGTGACACGGGCGTCAGCAGTTGCATTTTGAGTGTAATATAGGCAGACAACAGAGTCATTTCACTATTCCCCTTCCCTTCAATTTTTAGTGAGGTTCTACCCGAAACACCCCCTCCAAAGCGAAATTAGTTAAGCCCAAGCCCATAACTCAAAATGACTTCTGTACATCTTTTATGGCTTATTTTGACAATATGCCCTGAAAAGGCGGAATCGAACTGGCCCTTAACCTGCAATTCAATTGTGCGTGCAATGATGAATCACTCCTGCCTGCTATCTGTACATTTAGGCATCATCATACATGGCATAACCTAATACATGTGCATTCCATTGTAGAATCTGGAATATGCAATGTTTATGTTAGTTCATATGTTGCACGTGATGTTTAAATGCCCCTTAAATCTGGTCAGTCAAGTGATGGTCTTTAAGCCTCCTTCTTTGCTTCTTTTCTTGATATGTAAGATTTGCTCACACATCTGTTCAATTGCTTGTTTGCATCAGCCAGCCATACTAGGACTGTTTGCTTTGATTACTTGCTGTTCTTGACCTAACACTCTAACAGAACTTGACAACGATTTTAACACTAAGGGCTGCTGTAGTGGGGCCTTGTCTAACTCATAGGTGACATAAAGGTTTGGCTATACACTACAGTAGGCTCTCCAAGAGTACCTGGAGATCCAGTTCGAAGGTATGCCTAGTTTTTACATAGTGCAGACATAGTAAATGCTCATTTCATTGTGTGCAAGTGCAAGAGATGCAGCATGTTTCATTATGTGGTGTTGTTTTGTTATAATCTCATCCTTTTGTGTTCACAGACTGGAAAGTATGCATATTTATCTTCCAAGGAGACGAGTAACTAGTTTGTGTCACCTTGCAGAGGGGGTGCAATGAAGATAAGATTGAGGATTTCCAAGTACAAGATGTTAGGAAGGAGCCTTGCAAGAGAAGTAGGAGCTGCGCTGAGCCTCTTCAACCTGCTAAGGTAAGTCACTGTATGCAACTCAATAGTTCAATTCCTTGTTTGTTTCAGGCATAGTTAATTTTATCTTTTCAATTGCTTTATTTGTCCTCAGTTAATGAGATGCCCAAATAATCATGCCTGATGTTCGGTACTTGTATCACTATTAGTTGACATAATTAAAGGCCTTACCATTTAATTACTCTGCCGAAGTGTGCCTGAAGCTTTGAAGTCTATTAACCAACTATTATTGCATGAGGCTCACAATCTAGTTTCTACTACGCTAATGATTGCATAGTTTTGCCTACTGTAGTATGTTTGTATGAAACCCTCTGCTGTTCATTATGCTCCCTAAGACTTTAATTGAGGCACAGAATGGCCAACTGCTTGCTTACTTATACGCAACGTGCTGTCTAAATTTGTAACTTGTCTGTGTTTTCGATTGGGCCCCAACATCATGCTCCTCTGGTGAGCTAAGAGGGATTTCTGTATGCAGGCTGCACAGACTATCTTTTTTATAATTTTTAAAATATCACCTGCTTATGCTTCATGACGTGTAACATTTTTTTCAAAGTGACGTGTAACATTATTGTTAGTCCTGTTTTGCCATGTAGTACAAAATAGTGTCTTGTTAGCTTCACTGTTGTAACTATATTTTTGCCCTAGTCATGTGTACTTACAGAAACATTTCAGGATGAAGTGACATCAGCACAACGATCTGCGAGCAGTGCGGCATGGCCGTTACCGAATGATTATGGATTGGAATTGGAATGTGCTGATGTTCTCGAGCATCAACTAGAGGTGGCAAGACAACGTGTACATGATTGTCAACGTATAATCAACAAGTTGAGACTGGACATGCAGGTATTAGATGCAGGAGTCAAAACATGAAACAAGACACTGAGGTAACCATGAAGGAATTGGAGATTTTGCAGACTGAAATTTGTGCTATCTGAATCCGGCCAATCCTATTTTCTGAAGAGATTATAGTTCAAATGGAGTTAAGTTGATGCGCGTCCATGATGTATGAGCTGTATTTGCCCAGTGTATGTAATTTGTTGTTTGTGTATGCTTTATTATCACCTGTGCCGAACCATAATGCCCAGTGGGTATAATCGGCTGTAATTTCTTTATTGTATAGTGTAGGATTATTCTACCTTTCTATGCCTTGATCTCTTTGTTGTATAGTATTTAGTAGGATAATTCTTTGAATATGCTATATCGTTCAAACGGGGGCCAACTCGCCCGACCATGGCCCTTCACGGGCCGTCGGATCCATGGGCCTTCTACGTCTCGTAGGATCCATGGGCCTTCTATGTCTCGTAGGATCCATGGGCCTTGTACGTCTCGTAGGATCCATGGGCCTTGTACGTCTCGTAGGATCCATGGGCCTTGTACGTCTCATAGGATCCATGGGCCTTCTACGTCTCGTAGGATCCATGGGCCGTCGACTCATTTATGGGTCTTGTACGGGCCTTTAATGGGCCGTAGACGGGCCTTTAATGGAAATCGTACGTTTTATGGGCTGACCATAATGGGCCGTTAATAGGCCGTATTTGGTGATGCTATGAAAATCTCCCAACAGACTAACGGTCCACAAACGGGCCGACTGTAACGACGGGCTGAATTTGGCCCACAAGTAGAAAATGACAGTAACGGGCCGTAAGTAACCGAATGCTGCAAATGAGCCCAAGAATAAATGGGCCCTCAGAAGGCCGAAAGTTAACTTGGGCTGGAAATGGCCCAACGGAATAACGGGCCGTTAATGGGTATAAAGTGATACACTGTTCATTACGGGCCAGTTTCACCACGGGCCGTTAATGGGTGTAAAGTAATACACTGTTCATTACGGGTCAGTTTCAGCACGGGCCGCTAATGGGCCAGGAGTTACAAAGGGCCTCATATGGGCCGAAAGACGTCATGGGCTATACATGGGCCAGAAGTGAAAACGGGCTGGAATCATATTGGATGGCCCAGATGACGCTACTGGGCCTAATTCGGATAGGGCGTAACGGGCCTTGGGTTAGCGGGCTGTAAATGGGCTATATGCGAACAGGCCGTTAACAAGCTTTCCATGGGCCGGCCCGCCAGCTTTTGACCAAGTCAAACGGGCCGGCCTTTTCACAGGAATGGGCCACTGTTGGGCCATGCCACGTGTCGACGTATCATAGGCGCCTTCTATCCAGTGAGTGGATGACATTTGTCCCAACGATGAGCCGACACGTGTTTCCTCTAGCCAATGATTATTTTACACGTGGAAAATCCCCATTGGTCGGGGCTGTTAACGGGTTATCGGATCCAAAACCCGACCCGATAGCTTAACGGCGTTCCGTTATGGTGGATGCCACGTGTCGGTCACCCTTGACGAAAGCACTTCTGTGACGCGCAATTTATCGTCATGGAATTGGACACTTCCGTGATGATAATTTTGGTAATGTCATGGAACACTTCTACGACAGCACAGGTGAAAGGATCGATATAGTTGACTAGAGGGGGGTGAATAGGCAACTAACAATTTTTAGCTTTTCTTTACCAAATTAAAGTTTGCATCAAAATAGGTTGTCTAGATATGCAACTAAGTGAGCAACCTATATGATGCAACGACAACAAGCACGCAAGCAAGTAAGAGATATAACACAAGTAAACTAGCTAAAGTAAAGGAACGAGATAACCAAGAGTGGAGCCGGTGAAGACGAGGATGTGTTACCGAAGTTCCTTCCTTTTGAGGGGAAGTACGTCTCCGTTGGAGCGGTGTGGAGGCACAATGCTCCCCAAGAAGCCACAAGGGCCACCGTATTCTCCTCACGCCCTCACACAATGCGAGATGCCGTGATTCCACTATTGGTGCCCTTGAAGGCGGCGACCGGACCTTTACAAACAAGGTTGGGGCAATCTCCACAACTTAATTGGAGGCTCCCAACGACACCACAAAGCTTCACCACAATGGACTATGGCTCCGCGGTGACCTCAACCGTCTAGGGTGCTCAAACACCCAAGAGTAACAAGATCCGCTAGGGATAAGTGGGGGGAATCAAATTTCTCTTGGTGGAAGTGTAGATCGTGGCCTTCTCAACCAATCCCGAGCAAATCAACAAGTTTGATTGGCTAGGGAGAGAGATCGGGCGAAAATGGAGCTTGGAGCAACAATGGAGCTTTTGGGGGAAGAGGTGAGTCAACTTTGGGGAAGAAGACCCCTTTATATAGTGGGGGGAACAAACCAACCGTTACCCCCCTTCTGCCCCGAAGAGAGCGGTAGTACCGCTGTGCCAGCGGTACTACCGCTTGCCACTATAAGCAGTACTACCGCTACACAACGCGGTACTACCGCTTGGCCCACAGCGGTACTACCGCGGAGGGAGGGCGGTACTACTGCACAGGAGCGGTACTACGACCCCCCACAGCCGCGGCCAGTACCGTAAAACCCGACACGAAAAAGGAGCCCTCAAATCGAGGCGGTACTAGCACGAGACCACCGCGGTACTATGGCTTGGGGCCACTAGCGGTACTACTGCTCTGGAGCGGTACTACCGCTCCCAGAGCGGTACAACCGCTCCGTCCCGCGGTACTACCGCTGGGACCAGAGTTAGTACACACATGGGGCTACTAGCGGTACTACTGCTCTGGGCGGTACTACCGCTCCAGAGCGGTACTACCGCTTGTAGCACCCAAGCGGTACTACCGCTCTGGCCCGCGGTACTACCGCTGGGACCAGAGAGGGCACAAAGAGAGGAGAACCAAGCCCATCATCGAAACGGAAAGGCTCGGAGGGAGGGGCAAAGGAAGTGTACGTGATGATTCCGCCCTAGCCTTTCCAAAACGGACCCCCTCTTGATAGTACGGTGATCCCTATGAAACTAGTCCACCAAACTAATCCGAAAGGACTACACCGTCTTCGCTTTAAGCTCAGAGGGAGGAAATCGTCTCGTGCCAAAAGGATGAATCTCTGAAAAACACTCAACGCACACGATTAGTCCGCAAAAGCATTGTCATCAATCACCAAAACATCTTAGGGATAAATATGCCCTTACAATCTCCCCCTTTTTGGTGGATTGATGACAATACGGGATTTGCACAACTGGGAAAAAACAAAGGACATAAGCAAACCCCAAATCTCTAAAATATAGACGGGCTCCCCCTAGATGTGTGCCATCAAGATAAGTGCTTTGAACTGCACGACACACATACTAGGATCAACACTCCCCCTGTATTTTAGAGACCAACAACCTAAGCGAGATACAAGATAGCAGGATATATAACATAATGAAGCATATAACTCATGAGATATCAAATCACTAGAGATAAATATAAAGATATGATCATGATAGGGTAGCATATGTCTCACACCATATGACTCGAACTAAAGTCTCACTGAACACAAAACCAAGCAAAGCACAAGGTCCAAGCAAAGCACAAAGTAGCACATAACGAAAGCACAAAGGCAAAGACACACTCGCAACACAACGACGCAAATCCCTAAACTCTCTCCCCCTTTGGCATCGAGACACCAAAAGGGGCAAAGAGCTACCCTACGGCTCCAGGTGAGAGCATGCTGAGGATCTCGAACATCAGGACTCTGCGTGATCATCTGCACTGCCGTCCTCGCCCGGAAACTGCTCGGCATCTGGGTCGGTCCACGGACAGTGCTGCTGGACCCACTCCTCCTCCTCAGTAATCTGACCCTCAGAGCCGCTGGTGACTGTCGCACCCATCTGACGCATCAGCTCCTTGTGACGTCCTCTTGCCTTCTTCTCAGCCACATGAGTCATGTACTGACCATGAGACTCCATGCAGAACAGCTTCTTCATCTTGCGTTTGAGCTTCTTTGCCCAAGAGGGCTCTGCTGCAGAAGGCTCTGTCCCAGGAGGCACATAATCCTCATCATCATCACCGGCATCAGCCTCGTCCTCGGTCTCCATGCCAGCAGCAGAAGATGGGCTCCAGATCTACCCCAATTATCCTTCTTCCTCAGACGCTTGATCTCATGAGAGACCAACTCTCCAGTTTCCGGCTGCTCCACAGGATAGGTATGTCTCCAGGCCCTCTCAATAAGCAACATGATGAACGGACCATAAATTGGGCACTTGCACTCAGAAACAGCCGCCAGAAGCTCAGACCACATGACGTGAGAGATGTCTAGGGACTCGCCGGTGTTTGCGTCCTTCTCACGCTGGCAGAAGAGAAGCATGTCCAAAAGGTATGAGTGTACCATGTCCAGATTCCCAATACGAGGGAAGAGAGTCTCGCGGAAGATACGGTGAAGGATGTCCAGATAGGTAGACAACTCATAGGTTTCCTTCCTGGTCTCAGGGTGGACCTTCCGAGTACAGTAGGACCAGAGGGCTTGCTTGTGAGTGGAGGTGACATTTTGGTGAGGACGAAAACCAACTGGAGTCTCGAGCCCTTGATCTTCCACCTCAAGCAGCCCCATGAAGGCCTGCCACTTGACAGCTAGCACCTTTCCATTTGTCATCCAAGTCAGAGTCCTGTCTGCGTCAGTTCCTAGGTGAACAGTGGCAAAGAACTGTGCCAGCAAATCTGCATCAAAGTCCTTGTTGAACTGCATGATCCTGAGAATGTTCAACTGAGAGCACATCTGTAGGGCATCACCAAAGTACTCAAGGTCCTTCTCCATAGCATCCGTGTTGATGGAATGAACATTGACAAAGAGATTCTTCTTAGCCTTGATCACATCAAAGTATGTGGCATACTGAAACCGGTTCCAGAACGGGCGGTTGACAAGATTGGGTTCTTGGTCTTCCTCATAGGGGTTGCGCCGACGCCTGTCCCAGAATTCCTTGCTAGACATCTCAGTCACTTTCTTGCCACTTGGCTTCGGTCGGCTGGCAATCTTCTTCTTGCGAGGAGGATTAGCACTTGAGGAAGCACCCCCTGCCGGCTGTGGAGCACTGGAAGAACCACCTGTAGTCTCAGATGAGCGGTACCGCTTCGACGTTGAACGCCCGGGGTTGACACGGCGGACTTGCTGCTTAGGATGTTCATCACCTGGAACCAAACACACGGACACAAGAAACAACCAGAAGGAACGATCAAAACCAAATAAACACAACAAAGATGGATCAACATGTGGTAGGAAACAATGGAACTGGGCATCCAGCGGTAGTACCGTGCCTGCTCAGCGGTAGTACCGCTTAGCCACATAAGCGGTAGTACCATTCCGTGGAGCGGTAGACCGCTCCAGCGGTAGTACCGTGCCAGATGGGCGGTAGTACCGCCCGAGACGGGGCACGGCGGATCCCTACTGCCGTGGTCAGATCCGGCACTACCGGGGATGCCAAATTCAAAAATAAACCTACCAAACATCCATCCAAAGAGTCTAGTTGCCTTCTCCAACCTACTCAAGCCTAGATTTGGCCAAAAATCTAGAGATGCAACTACTATTGCCCCTAAAACGCAAGATCTGAAAACTAGACAAGAAGAGAAGAGGAACGGGGGCAATACCGGCATCCATGGCAAGAGGACGAGGTGGGGATCGACTCCACCGAAGGAAATGGAGAGGAACGGTCCGGAGACGGAGGGCCGCCGGAGCCTTCCCGCAGCGAGATGGCGCTGGAGAGAGAGGAAGAGGAACCAGGGGACGAAGCAAATGGGTATGGGGTGGAGGAAACCACCCCTGCCCACGACTTAACCCCCTGGCCCTGCCCCTCAGCGGTAGTACCGTGTTGAGGGGCGGTAGTACCGCTTAGCCGTATAAGCGGTAGTACCGCTCCGTGGAGCGGTAGTACCGCTCCAGCGGTAGCACCGCTCCGTGGAGCGGTAGTACCGCTCCAGCAGTAGTACCGCTCCTGCACAACGGTAGTACCGCCCAGCGCAACTCAAACCAGACTCAACACATATGGTGCAAAACGAAAGACGGGAAACATCGGCAAGAAGACCAACAAGAGCACTAGCAAGAGAACAAGAATCACACGCCTCTATACGAGAGGGCGGTGGCCGAGGCCACCTATGTTTGAGTCACTTGGTATGGCACCGCGAAGAATTATCCTTGGGCCCATGACCAAAGCTCGTCTTTGAAGCACAAGTACCATCAAAAATGGCTAATGTGAAAGAGTGAGATCAGTTTATGCATTGTGGGGGGAGGGAAAGTTCATTGAGAGAACAACACTTCCCCTACGTCCATGCCTACACCTAGACAAGAAAGCACAATGAATGTGAGGGGTGTGCAAAGGCTCAAACCACATTGCTCGAATCAATGATATTTAGCTCATGCCTTAACTCGCGAAATCTTGCTTCATGCAATGGCTTCGTGAAAATATCTGCAAGGTTATCATGAGTGTTGACATAGTTGAGCTCGATCTCCCCTCGCCTAATATGATCCCGGATGAAGTGATACCGAATCTCAATATGCTTTGTCTTGAAGTGTTGCACCGGGTTGAGAGAAATCTTGATAGCACTTTCATTGTCACACCAAAGAGGCACTTTGTCACAAATGACACTGTAATCCTTTAAAGTTTGCCTCATCCATAAGAGTTGTGCACAACAACTTCCGGCCGCCACATACTCCGCTTCGGTGGACGAGAGAGACACACAACTTTGCTTTTTAGAAGACCAACTTACAAAAGAGCAACCAAGAAATTGGCACCCTCCGGAAGTGGACTTCCTATCCACTTTGTCTCCCGCCCAATCGGAGTCCGAATAACCTACAAGCTTGAAGTTTGCTCCTCTTGGGTACCATAGGCCAAAGTTTGGGGTATGAGCCAAATATCGAAAGATTCGCTTGACCGCCACAAAGTGGCTTTCCTTAGGTGCGGCTTGAAACCGTGCACATATTCCCACACTCAACATGATATCCGGTCGAGATGCATAAAGGTAAAGCAAGGATCCAATCATAGAGCGATATACCTTTTGATCCACCGCTTTACCATTGGGATCAATGTCAAGTTGGCACTTGGTGGGCATTGGAGTGGAAGCCGGCTTGACATCACTTAGCTTGAATCTCTTTAGCATGTGTTGAGTGTATTTGGCTTGGTTGATGAAGGTTCCTTCTCTTCTTTGTTTGATTTCGAATCCGAGAAAGAACTTCAACTCTCCCATCATAGACATCTTGAACTTTGAGGTCATGAGAGCGGCAAATTCTTCATTGAAAGCTTTGTTAGGGGAACCAAAAATAATATCATCAACATATAGTTGGCACACAAACAACTCCCCTTTGACCTTCTTAGTAAAAAGAGTGGGGTCGATTTTCCCGATTTCGAATCCACGATCTTGTAAAAACTCCGTAAGATGCTCATACCACGCACGTGGGGCTTGTTTAAGGCCATAGAGTGCCTTGTGGAGTTGATACACATGATCGGGGAAATAGGGATCTTCGAACCCGGGGGGTTGTTTGACATATACCAACTCATTTATGGGACCATTAAGAAAAGCACTCTTCACATCCATTTGTTGCAAAGTGAAATTATGATGAGAAGCATAAGCAATCAACAAACGAATAGATTCAAGGCGAGCAACGGGGGCAAAGGTTTCACCGTAGTCGATACCCTCGACTTGGGAGTAGCCTTGTGCCACCAAACGAGCCTTGTTGCGAACAATGATTCCATGAGCATCTTGCTTGTTCTTGAATATCCACTTGGTTCCAATGACATTATGATTCCCGGTTGGCCTTGGCACTAACTTCCACACTTGGTTATGTTCGAAGTTGTTGAGTTCTTCATGCATGGCGTTGAGCCAATCCGGGTCCTCAAGCGCTTCATAAACCTTTTGAGGTTCGACACAAGAAACAAACGCATGATGTTCACAATAGTTTGCTAATTGTCTACGAGTGCTTACCCCCTTTCTTAGGCTTCCAACCACATTCTCCATGAGATGACCTTTGGTGGTGAGCTTGGAAGCAATCTTAGCGGCACGACGCTCCAATTCCTCCTCAGAAGTGAAGTGAGGAGGGGTTACTTGATCATCTTGAGCGTCGTCTTGAGCTTGTTCTTGATCTTGAACTAGCTCGAGGGGAAGAACTTGACCTTGGTCATCATTTGGTGGATCACCACCATCTTGAGGTTGATCTTGCCCTTGATCTTGTTCATGAGGTCGAGGGCCTTCACTTTGTTCTTCGGAAGCGTGTGGGTCTTGGGTTGGTGATGGCTCCACTTGAGTGGAGCATTGTCCTTCTCCTTCGGCCACAAGGGGTTCCTCAATGGGTAGGATATATCCAATACCCATTCTTCTTATGGCTTGGGGAGGAATTTCATCACCTACATCAAAAGTATCACTTTGCTCCACTTGGGAGCCGTTATTTTCATCAAACTCCACGTTACACGTCTCCTCAATAAGTCCCGTGGACTTATTGAGAACACGGTAAGCATGGGAGTTTGTAGCATAACCAACAATATGCCCTCATGAGCTCTAGTCTCAAATTTAGACAAACGAACACCTTTCTTGAGAATGAAACACTTACACCCGAACACCCGAAAGTACTTGAGGTTGGGCTTGTTACCGGTGAGGATCTCATATGGAGTCTTGTTCAAGCCTTTGCGAAGATAGAGCCGATTTGAAGCATGACACGCGGTGTTGATGGCTTCGACCCAAAAGTTGTATGGAGACTTGAACTCCGCCATCATGGTCCTTGCCGCATCCATCAACGTTCGGTTCTTCCTCTCCGCAACACCATTTTGTTGAGGGGTGTAAGGTGCGGAATATTGATGCTTGATCCCCTCATCACTGAGAAACTCATCCAAGGTGTAGTTCTTGAACTCGGTGCCGTTGTCACTTCTTATTGTCAAGATCTTTGCATTGTGTTGACGTTGGGCTTCATTTGCAAAGTCAATGACGGTTTGTTGGGTCTCACTCTTCCTCTTGAAGAAATACACCCACGTGTATCTAGAATAGTCATCCACGATTACCAAGCAATACTTTCTACCCCCAAGACTATCAAAGGATGGAGGCCCAAAGAGATCCAAATGAAGGAGCTCCAATGGCCTCTTCGAGTAAATAAGAGTCGTGGGAGGGTGAGCCTTCTCATGAAGCTTTCCTTCGATACAAGCACGATATTTGGCAAAACTAACGTTCGTTAGTCCACGGACATGGTCCCCCTTGAGAAGACTTTGCAAAGATCTCATATTGACATGGGCTAAACGGCGATGCCAAAGCCATCCCACGTCAACTTTAGCCATTAGGCATGTCGCGGTCTTAGTGGGTTGCTCCGAAAAGTTAATCACATAGAGACCGTTCTCGACATGCCCAACAAAGGCTACCTTAAGAGTCTTGCTCCACAAGAGGGCCACGGTATCAATATCAAAGAAAGTGGCAAATCCCATGATAGCAAGTTGACGAACGGAAAGTAAATTGTATGCAAGGGACTCAACTAGCATGACCTTCTCGATCGTGAGATCATGAGAAATGACAACTTTGCCGAGTCCCAATACCTTAGAAGATGAGGCATCACCCCACTCGACATTGGTGGGCATAGATGGAATCTTGTGCACGTCCACCACCAAGTCCTTGCTTCCGGTCATATGATTTGTAGCTCCACTATCGAGCAACCATGATCCCCCACCGGAAGCAAACACCTACAAGAGATCAATGCTTGGTTTTAGGTACCCATTTTGTAATGGGTCCTTTGATGTTAGCAACAAGGGTCTTAGGAACCCAAATAGACCATTCAATGTACTCATGAGGAGAACCAACGAATTTGGCATAAACATGCCCATCACTAGCACGGCATAACACATAAGAAGGATTAAAGTCGTCGGCTTTGTTGGAAGGAGTGGCATTGCTCTTCTTGACACCGCCACCCTTCGCATTGTTCTTCTTCTCCTTGGAAGCACCCTCTCCCTCCTTCACAAAAGTTTGCTTGAGAGGAGGAGGTCGCTTGGTCTTGTCATTCTTCTTCTTGTTCTTGGGATTGGGTGCGAACCCAATCCCCTCCTTGGCCACAACTTCCTTTTGATTGCTCAAGAGGTCGTTGAGGTTCTTCTCACCTTGTATGCATGACACAAGGCCTTTCTCAAGTTGCTCCTTCAACGTAGCATTCTCCTCAACAAGATGCACATGCTCACAACATGGGTTAGTAGCATTTGCATTATCGATTAACACCATATGAGGAAAGGTGGCTTTCTCCTTTGTTAGCTTCACTTGAAGTTGATCATGGGACTCCTTGAGGCTAGCATGAACACCCTTCAAGACTTTGTGAGCCTTGTCGAGAATGCCAAACTCCTCTTTGAGTCTAGCAAGATAAACCCCAAGTTTTTCCTTCTCGGAGTTTAGCACACGAGACACAACAAGAGCATGATCAAGATCTTTCTTTAACTTAGCATGATCATCGTTGTATGACTCCTCAAGAGCCAAACGAAGACCACGCTCTTCGTCAAGAGCATTGGAAAGATCCGAAATCTCATCGGCATAGTCACGACTATGCCCCTCCATCTTAGAGATGGTATCTTCGTGAGCCTCGATCATGTCATTGGCTTCACCAAGTTGTTCCAAGCGAGCAACGAAGTGCTTCTTGGATTTACCCTTGAGTTTACCCATAAAGATCTCAAACTCATTTTCCTCCACATTTGTCCCCTCATGTTCATCAATGCTATCCGTCGAAGAAGGATGATTAATGATGGTAGTTTTGATGTTGGAGGTTACCTTATTGGAGGCTTTAGCCATGAGGCACTTGGCGGTGATGTTCTCATTGGGTGAGTCGAAGAGACACACCCGTGGAGTCTTCGCAATGGCAACGGAGGCCATGGCAACCGACTCACTATCTTCATCATCGTCATCATCCTCATTGTACTCTTCTTGAACCACCAACGCCTTGGGAGGAGTCTTCTTGGTGAAGTTGCTCTTGTTGGGGAACGACTTGGCCTTGTCTTTTCTAATGAGCTTGCCACCATTGTCTTCCCTCTTCTCGTAAGGGCACTCCGCAACAAAATGGCTCACATTGCCACAATTGAAGCAAGTCCTCATCCGTTGCTTGCCCTTTGCGCCACTTGAGTTGCTTTTGTTGAAGTTTGGCCTCGTGTTCTTCTTGCTCCAAAATTGCCTTGAAGCAAGAGCCATGTGTTCATGATAGGCATACTTCGTATCTTCGAGGTTGCCCTCCTCTTCTTCCTCTTCATCCTCTTCCTCCATACTAACCTTGGCCTTTAGAGCAAGGTTGGGCTTCTTTATTCTTTGAGAGCGAAGAACCGCATTGTCGGCGGTCTTGTCCAAGATGCTCATAGCAACAAACTCATCCAACACTTCACTTGATGACAAGGTGTGGAAGTCCGGCCTTTGACGAATTACGGAGGACATGGCTTTGTGGTAGGGCATCATTGCCTTGAGGAATTTGCGCTTGATCCAATTGTCATCCGTGTCCTTACTTCCATGATCTCGGAGAGAGACCGCGAGTTTGGTTACTCTCCGAAAAAGCTCACAAGGTTCTTCATCTTCTTTCATTGCAAACTCGTCGGCTTCATCTTGCACCACTTCATAGTTGGAGCGTTGAATGCTTGCGCTTCCCCGATAGAGGGAAACAACTTGGAGCCAAGCATCTTTGGCCACGGTGTAAGGCCGGAGATGAGGAAGATCTTCGGGTGGGATTGCTTCTTGGATGATGAAGAGAGCATTCTCATTGAATTGATGATCCACAACTTCTCTAGGAGTGAAGTTACTTCGGTCATGCGGATAAAAACCTTCTTCAATGATTCTCCAAAGGTTAGTGTTCACATGATTTAAATGACGCTTAAAACAATAGACCCACGAATCAAAATCTACATTCTTCTCAATCTTAGGGGCCGGGCCGGCATGATTCAAATGAGTGGAAGGGAGCGGTCCACCATAGACAGGTGGAGGTTCCACATGGGCAAAGATGCCGGTCCCATTTTTATCACTAGAACAAGGAGCCTTCTCGCTCGAAGCTTCCCCCTTGTCGGAGGTAGCATCCGTCACCTTGTTAGCGGGATCACCCACTTTCAACGGTGCGGTGGTAAGTTTAAGCCCTTCTAAGAATTTATTCAACATGCCTTCGACCTTGGTCGTCATGGAGGTTTTCAATGTGTCCAACGCCACATTGAATTCCTCACGAGAGACCGCGGTTCCCCCATCTCCCATAGACGAGACTGGATTCTCACCGGAGTGCTCCTCCGCACCGTCTACGACGTCAACCATACTCTTTGGACGGTAAAGTCCTTAATAAAGAGACGAGGCTCTGATACCAATTGAAAGGATCGATATAGTTGACTAGAGGGGGGGTGAATAGGAAACTAACAATTTTTAGCTTTTCTTTACCAAATTAAGGTTTGCATCAAAATAGGTTGTCTAGATATGCAACTAAGTGAGCAACCTATATGATGCAACGACAACAAGCACGCAAGAAAGTAAGAGATATAACACAAGTAAACTAGCTAAAGTAAAGGAACGAGATAACCAAGAGTGGAGCCGGTGAAGACGAGGATGTGTTACCGAAGTTCCTTCCTTTTGAGGGGAAGTACGTCTCCGTTGGAGCGGTGTGGAGGCACAATGCTCCCCAAGAAGCCACAAGGGCCACCGTATTCTCCTCACGCCCTCACACAATGCGAGATGCCATGATTCCACTATTGGTGCCCTTGAAGGCGACCAGACCTTTACAAACAAGGTTGGGGCAATCTCCACAACTTAAATGGAGGCTCCCAACGACACCACAAAGCTTCACCACAATGGACTATGGCTCCGCGGTGACCTCAACCGTCCAGGGTGCTCAAACACCCAAGAGTAACAAGATCCGCTAGGGATAAGTGGGGGGAATCAAATTTCTCTTGGTGGAAGTGTAGATCGTGGCCTTCTCAACCAATCCCGAGCAAATCAACAAGTTTGATTGGCTAGGGAGAGAGATCGGGCGAAAATGGAGCTTGGAGCAACAATGGAGCTTTTGGGGGAAGAGGTGAGTCAACTTTGGGGAAGAAGACCCCTTTATATAGTGGGGGGAACAAACCAACCGTTACCCCCCTTCTGCCCCGAAGAGAGCGGTAGTACCGCTGTGCCAGCGGTACTACCGCTTGCCACTATAAGTGGTACTACCGCTACACAACGCGGTACTACCGCTTGGCCCACAGTGGTACTACCGCGGAGGGAGGGCGGTACTACCGCACAGGAGCGGTACTACGGCCCCCCATAGCCGCGGCCAGTACCGTAAAACCCGACACGAAAAAGGAGCCCTCAAATCGAGGCGGTACTAGCACGAGACCACCGCGGTACTACGGCTTGGGGCCACTAGCGGTACTACTGCTCTGGAGCAGTACTACCGCTCCCAGAGCGGTACTACCGCTTGTGGCACCCAAGCGGTACTACCGCTCCGTCCCGCGGTACTACCGCTGGGACCAGAGTTAGTACACACATGGGGCTACTAGAGGTACTACTGCTCTGGGCAGTACTACCGCTCCAGAGCGGTACTACCGCTTGTAGCACCCAAGCGGTACTACCGCTCTGGCCCGCGGTACTACCGCTGGGACCAGAGAGGGCACAAAGAGAGGAGAACCAAGCCCATCATCAAAACGGAAAGGCTCGGAGGGAGGGGCAAAGGAAGTGTACGTCATGATTCCGCCCTAGCCTTTCCAATACGGACCCCCTCTTGATAGTACGGTGATCCCTATGAAACTAGTCCACCAAACTAATCTGAAAGGACTACACCGTCTTCGCTTTAAGCTCCGAGGGGAGGAAATCGTCTCGTGCCAAAAGGATGAATCTCTGAAAAACACTCAACGCACACGATTAGTCCGCAAAAGCATTGTCATCAATCACCAAAACATCTTAGGGATAAATATGCCCTTACAACAGGTATGACTATCTTGATTCTGTCATAAATTTGTCATGGATGTACATGCATGACAAAAAACGCGACCTACTGTGACAAACACGTATCATCACAGAAGTGTATTTTTTTGTAGTGTTTTCAATGGTGAACATCACTATGTTGATCATATCTACTATACGATTCACGCTCGACCTTTCGGTCTCAGTGTTCCGAGGCCATATCTGTATATGCTAGGCTCGTCAAGTTTAACCCGAGTATTCTGTGTCTACAAAACTGGCTTGCACCCATTGTATGTGAATGTAGAGGTTATCACACCCGATCATCACGTGGTGTCTCGGCACGACGAACTGTCGCAACGGTGCATACTCAGGGAGAACACTTGTACCTTGAAATTTAGTGAGAGATAATCTTATAATGCTACCGCCGTACTAAGCAAAATAAGATGCATAAAGGATAAACATCACATGAAATCAATATAAGTGATATGATATGGCCATCATCATCTTGTGCCTTTGATCTCCATCTCCAAAGCATCGCCATGATCACCATCGTCACCGGCTTGACACCTTGATCTCCATTGAAGCATCGTTGTCGTCTCGCCAACTATTGCTTCTACGACTATCGCTACCGCTTAGTGATAAAGTAAATCAATTACATGGCAATTGCATTTCATACAATAAAGCGACAACCATATGGCTCCTGCCAATTGCCGATAACTGTTACAAAACATGATCATCTCATACAACAAATTATATATCATCACGTCTTGACCATATCACATCACAGCAAGCCCTGCAAAAACAAGTTAGACGTCCTCTACTTTGTTGTTGCAAGTTTTACGTGGCTGCTACGGGCTTAGCAAGAACCGTTTCTTACCTACGCATCAAAACCACAACGATTTTTCGTCAAGTGTGATGTTTTAACCTTCAACAAGGACCAGGCATAGTCACACTCAATTCAACTAAAGTCGAAGAAACAGACACCCACTAGCCACATGTGTGCGAAGCACGGCGGTAGAACCAGTCTCATGAACGCCGTCATGTAATGTCGGTCTGGGCCGCTTCATCCAACAATACCGCCGAATCAAAGTATGACATGCTGGTAAGCAGTATGACTATTATCGCCCACAACACTTTGTGTTCTACTCGTGCATATAACATCTATGCATAAACCTTGCTCTGATACCACTGTTGGGGAACGTAGTATTTCAAAAAAATTCCTACGATCACTCAAGATCTATCTAGGAGAAGCGTAGCAACGAGCGGGGAGAGTGTGTCCACGTACCCTCGTAGACCGAAAGCGGAAGCATTAAGTAACGCGGTTGATGTAGTCGAACGTCTTCGCGATCCAACAGATCAAGTACCGGACGCACGACACCTCCGCGATCTGCACACGTTCAGCTCGGTGACGTCCCTCGTACTCTAGATCCAGCTAAGGCCGAGGGAGAGTTCCTTCAGCATGACGGCGTGGTGACGGTGATGATGAAGTTACCGGCGTAGGGCTTCGCCTAAGCACTACGACGATATGACCGAGGTGTAGAACTGTGGAAGGGGGCACCGCACACGGCTAAAGATCAACTTGTGTGTCTATGGGGTGCCCCCCTCCCCCGTATATAAAGGAGGGGAGGAGGAGGAGGGCCGGCCACAAGGGGCGCGCCCAAGGGGGGATTCCTACTCCTAGTAGGAGTAGGTTTCCCCCTTTCCTAGTCCAAGTAGGAGAAGAAGGAAGGAGAGGAAGAAGAGAAGGAAAGGGGGGCCGGCCCCCTTAGCCCTAGTCCAAATTGGTTTGTGCTACGGGGGCGCGCGCCACACCTTGGTCTGCCTCCTCTCTTCCACCACTAGGCCCATGAGGCCCAATAACTTCCCGGGGGGTCCGGTAACCCCCGGTACTCCGAAACTTATCCGAAATGACCTGAACCATTCCGGTGTCCGAATGTAGCCTTCCAATATATGAATATTTATGTCTCGACCATTTCGAGACTCCTCGTCATGTCCGTGATCTCATCCAGAACTCCGAACAACCTTCGGTACATCAAATCACATAAACTCATAATACTAATCGTCATCGAACGTTAAGCGTGCGGACCCTATGGGTTCAAGAACTATGTAGACATGACCGAGACACATCTCCAGTCAATAACCAATAGCAGAACATGGATGCTCATATTGGTTCCTACATATTCTACGAAGATCTTTATCGGTCAAACCGCATAACAACATACGTTGTTCCCTTTGTCATCGGTATGTTACTTGCCCGAGATTCGATCATCGGTATCACCATACCTAGTTCAATCTCATTACCGGCAAATCTCTTTACTCGTTCCGTAATGCATCATCCCGCAACTAACTCATTAGTCACATTGCTTGCAAGGCTTATTGTGATGTGCATTACCGAGAGGGCCCAGAGATACCTCTTCGACAATCGGAGTGACAAATCCTAATCTCGATCTATGCCAACTCAACAAACAGGAGACACCTGTAGAGCATCTTTATAATCACCCAGTTACGCTGTGATGTTTGATAACACACTAAGTGTTCCTCCGGTATTCGGGAGTTGCATAATCTCATAGTCAGACGAACATGTATAAGTCATGATGAAAGCAATAGCAACAAACTAGACGATCATAGTGCTAAGCTAATGGATGGGTCTTGTCCATCACATCATTCTCTAATGATGTGATGCCGTTCATCAAATGACAACACATGTATATGGCTAGGAAACATAACCATCTTTGATAAACAAGCTAGTCAAGTAGAGGCATACTAGGGACACTCTGTTTGTCTATGTATTCACACAAGTACTAAGTTTCCGGTTAATACAATTCTAGCATGAATAATAAACATTTAGCATGATATAAGGACATGTAAATAACAACTTTATTATTGCCTCTAGAGCACATTTCCTTCAGTTTGAAACTTGGGCACTGGAGCTCGAGGGCAGATGGGCTGAGGAGGAAGAAGGCGTGGGGTAAAAAGATGGATCCTTATCTTCTTATAAAGGCAGTGAATATCGAGCGTCCCCCCACGAGCCTTTAAACTCGCCTATTCCCAAGGGGTCATGCAAACGGCACGGTTGGATTACCCAAACCCGTATTGATGAGAATCCCGCAATAAGGGGCCACAATCTCTGCTTTGACAAGACGTGTCAATGAAGACCGCGCCTCAAAATGCGAAGCAGGAGGCTGAAAACTGGTTCAAAATAATGATAAGGCTGGAGCGCAATGCCTCGTCGAAAAAGCTATCAGAAGACATAACCTATTTTTGTTTAAGTATTTTGCTCTTGTGGTCCAGGGTTGTAACTATTATACAGAGCCGGATATAGTTCTTTAGATCAACTGCTTTGAAGTGTTCGGAGGAGGAACACGCCTTGCAATGACGAAGACAATCTGCACGCCGGACACAACATCATTGAAGCCTGGTTCAAGGGCTACTGAGGGAGTCCTGGATTAGGGGGTCCCCGGGCGTCCGGGCTATGTGACGTGGGCCGGACTGGTGGGCCGTGAACATACAAGATAGAAGGCTTTCCCCCGTGTCCGGATGGGACTCTCCTTTGCGTGGATGGCAAGCTTGGCGTTTGGATATGAAGATTCCTTTATCTGTAAACCGACTCTGTACAACCCTAGGCCCCTCCGGTGTCTATATAAACCGGAGGGTTTAGTCCGTAGAGCCAATCACAGTCATACAGGCTAGACATCTAGGGTTTAGCCATTACGATCTCGAGGTAGATCAACTCTTGTAACCCCTATACTCATCAAAGTCAATCAAGAAGGAAGTAGGGTATTACCTCCATTAAGAGGGTTTGAACCTAGGTAAACATCGTGTCCCCTGCCTCCTGTTACCTTTGATCCTCAGACGCACAGTTCGGGACCCCCTACCCGAGATCGACCGGTTTTGACACCGACAGGGTGCCCCTGCCCCCGTATATAAAGGAGGAGGGGAGGAGGCCGGCCACCAGGGGCGCTCCATGGAGGGGGATTCCTACTAGTACTCCACTCCTAGTAGGATTCGCCCCCCCCCCCTCTTTTTTCCTTCTTATGGAGAGGGGGAAAGGGGAAAGAGGTGGAGAGGGAGAAGGAAATAGGGGCCGCCCCCCACCCCTTATCCAATTCGGATTGGCTTGGGGGGCGCCACCTCCCGTGGCCTGCCTCCTCCTCTCCACTATGGCCCATGAGGCCCATTAACTTTCCCGGGGGGTTCCGGTAACCTCAGTACTCAGAAAAAATCCCCGAACCTCTTCGGAACCATTTCGGTGTCCGTACATAACCTTCCAATATATCAATCTTTACCTCTCGACCATTTCGAGACTCCTCGTCATGTCCGTGATCTCATCCGGGACTCCGAACAAACTTCGGTCACCAAAACACATAACTCATAATACAAATTGTCATCGAACGTTAAGCGTGCGGACCCTACGGGTTCGAGAACTATGTAGACATGACCGAGACACATCTCCAGTCAATAACCAATAGCGGAACCTGGATGCTCATATTGGTTCCTACATATTCTACGAAGATCTTTATCGGTCAAAACCGCATGACAACATACGTTATTCCCTTTGTCATCGGCATGTTACTTGCCCGAGATTCGATCGTTGGTATCATCATACATGTAAGTGCATCTAGTGCCCCTTAGTGATTTTGGTGTATTGAAGACTTATAGGTTAAGGGACTAATGTGTTTATGAGTGTACACAGGTCTATAAGTCTATGAGGAGTTTGATATTTATAGAGAAAGTCGACCCCTAAAAATGAAGTTCTTCAACTGAAGACTTTCTGGAGACTTTGAAAGTGAAGAAATTGGTGTGACCTTGAAGACTTGGTATTCATTTGAGGAACATGAAGCGTGAAGACTTTTGTTTTCATAGTTCCATTTTCCCTTTCTTGAGTCATAGGAAACACCGTACTGTTAAAGGGGGTCGAGGAAATACTAAGGAAAAAATTCCATGTGATGCTCAACTCAAAATCCTACACCTACCAATCCCTTCGAGTGAAGCCATTGGAAATCTCATACAGTTCAGTCATATTCTTCAGTGACAGAGACGAAGTTCTTCTGGTCTCTGAGGAATTTGTTCTGACTGAGGAGTTAGGAATTCGCCAGTGCGGATTGCCTACACTGTGAGGAACATGATAGCCCTGAGGAATTAGACACTCAAAATTCCGACCGTTGCTGTGCTACGCGCCAGCTGTCCCAAAATATCTTCCCACCTAACGGTCATATCATTGAAGGGCATTTATGTCTTATCATGTCGGGCTGCTCCCTAGGCTATAAATAGCCACCCCCTACAACCACTAGCTGGTTGGCTGCTCCGAGAGAAACTGACACTTGTCATTTGAGAGCATCCCATCCTCCGAGGACTTTGAGCGAAAATCATCAAGTGAGGAAAACCCAAACCCAAACACCTACAAACCCCAAGTGATTGAGCATCACTGAAGAGATTGATCCTGCATGGATCCGACGCTTGTTACCTTTGAAGACTGTGCTTCTTCTAGACGGTTAGGCGTCATGGTCTAGAGCATCCAAGAGGAAATTGTGGATCGCCGAGTGACCGAGTTTGTGAAGGTTTGGAAGTCACCT
Source organism: Triticum aestivum (assembly GCF_018294505.1). Lineage (NCBI taxonomy): Eukaryota > Viridiplantae > Streptophyta > Magnoliopsida > Poales > Poaceae > Triticum > Triticum aestivum. Next base: position 75,136,461 of record NC_057802.1, read on the forward strand.
GAAGACTTACCACGAGTGATTGGGCGAGGTCTGTGTGACCTCAGCTCAAGGAGAATACAGTGAGGACTGTGTGTCCGGGACTGTGTGTCCTCAGGTTTAAATACCTAGCCGCTCCAACCAGACGTACAACTGAGACAGCAGTTGGAACTGGTCTACCAAATCATTGTCTTCACCAAGCTTACTGGTTCTATTTCCTCAACTCTCTCATTTCCTCATAGTTGTGTTGTGCACTTGTTCATATCTGTGTTTGAAGACTTTGACTGAAGACTTTCTCAATTTCCTCAGTTCAATTTCTTCAGTCTGTTTGTCTTCATCCTGTGTTATCCTGTGTTTACGCTTCCTGTACTCTGTGCTTGTCTTCATTTCATCATGATGACCATGCTTGTGTTCTGCTATGCATACTTTTGAGTACTTATTCCGCTGCAAGTAGTTCTTCGCTAAGGAATTTCCTCACTAGCAAATTCCTCAGTGAAGAATTCATAAAAATCGCCTATTCACCCCCCCCCCTCTAGTCGATATAACGCACTTTCAATTGGTATCAGAGCAAGGTACTCCCTTGTTCTGTGTCATTTTGGTTTAACCGCCTGGAGTTTTAGTTATGTCGACCGCAGGTATGAAGAAAGTGACATGCCGCATCTTTGATGGTCACGAGTATCCCAAGTGGAAGGCCATGATGAAGAAGCGCCTCATGGCGATGAACAGCGAACTGTGGACCGTCACTGAGATTGGTCTTATCGATCTGTGCAAGACGGCGGAAGCTGATGACATTCGCAAGTACACTCTTCTCAACCTCACGGCGAAGGACGTCATCTGCTCCTGTCTGTCTCAAAATCAGTTCAGGAACATCATGCATCTCAATCATGCGAAGCTTATCTGGGACCGTCTCTCTGAGGTCTACGAAGGTCATCGAACCCGTCATGATCCTTGGTTTCAGGACTTCAAGGAATCTCTCAAAGCGATGACATTCGAATCAGAATCATCATCCTCTTCATCATGCCTTATGGCAAAAAGCACTGAGGTAATTGAATGCTACCTATCCGAGTCAAGTGATGATGAATCTGGTGATGAATTTGGACCCAGCTATGTCAAACTTGCTTCCCTTGCCACTAAACAACAAAGAGCTTTGGAAAAAGTTCAATACATGCTAAATAAGAGCGATGATATGTTGGGAGAAGAAATGGATCAGTCAAAAGCTTTGGCTGGAAGTATGCAGAGACTTCATACTAAGTATGACACCCTTCAAGATCAACATAACACTCTCTTATCTGATCATGAGAAGCTTTCTTATGAATTTCTTCAAAGAAAGCAAGATCTTGAGAAGCTAAGAGTGAGTTATGAAGATCTTCGGAAGGAGCGTGATTCATTACTTTCTCAACAAATCAGCGCTGCTCAGGAAGAATTTGTTCCTCCATGTTTGAAATGCATTAAATGTGAATCTGCTAATTCTTCACCTGAATGTTCAAATGCTGCTAATGCTACAAATTCTTGAACTGTCTCTGCTATCACTAATTCCTCATCTGAGGACAATGCTAGTATCACTGATGATGCAGGGCTGAAGGAATTGTACATGACAGGCATGTACAAAAGCCTCAAAGGGCATCAGACTCTTTGTGATGTGCTTAAAAAGCAAATCCTCAACAGGAACCCTAGGAAAGAGGGTATTGCCTTTGAGAGGAAACTCAATGCTGATGGTACATATTGGAAGCCTGAGCAGTACCCCAAAACCTCATGGGTTGCTGCAAAGGGACCTCCAGTTGATCCATCTAATTTATCTGGCTTTACATGTGAATCTTCTCATTCTTCTGATGAGTCATTTGACTCCAACTATAAACTGTTTAAAAATCAGAATGATGAAGTATTTGCTAGATATGTTGGCACTAACTGCAGGAACTATTCTCCTATGAAGAAAATCTAGGTTCCCAAAAGGTGCCTTGAAAGTCTTCAGGTGAATGTCCTCATAACACCACCTGTGAAGAATAGGAACCCCAGATCAAATTCTTCATATGGACCAAATTCTTCATATGGATCCAAGTCCTCATACGGACCAAATTCCTCACATGGATCAAATTCCTCAAAAGGATCAAAGTCCTCATATGAACATCATCGTGCTAACAACTCTTTTTCGCAGGGAAGAGCTAAGGGCTATGAATATGAGCATTATTCTTCTAATCATTATGTTCATAAGTCCTCGAAGAATTTCTCTGCTTATTCATATGCTTACCCTAACTCCTCTTATGTGAAACGAAATGGATTGGCTTCTATGCCACCTTTCTAGTATGGAGCTCGCAGAGTGATGAACTCTTTGCCACCCCTTCAGATGTGGGTGGTGAAGAAAAAGAACTAATCTTTATGCAGGGTCAGGTCTCCAGACGTACTTAAACGTCTAAAGAATTTGCTGGAGACCTAAAAAGTGCCTGAAAGGACGCAGGCTAATCATGAAGAAATGAACTTTCATTTCTCACGTCCTCATACTGTTTTAACTGTTGCATTGCTTGATGAAATTGGTCTGATGAATTGTGATGTCATATTATTCACTGATGAAGTATATGAAGTTGGTAAGCTGCACTAATTCATCTGCAGGATGATCAACCCAAAGCCACTGAGTGGGTCCTCGATAGTGGATGTACAAATCACATGACTGGTGACAAGAATCTATTGATGGATGCTCCCTTATCACCATCGCATCTGAAGCATATCATCTTCGCTGACAAAGGCAAAAGTCAGGTATTGGGTCTAGGTAAGGTTGCGATCACAAAGGATCGACACATGGACAAAGTCATGCTTGTCGAGTCCTTAGGATACAACCTTATGTCTGTCTCAATGCTTTGTGATCTTGATATGGTTGTTGTCTTTGGCAAGTATCGTTGTGTTGTGGTTATGGAAGCTGACAATTCCAAAGTCTTCGAAGGCTTTAGGAGAGGAGACTTGTATATTGTTGATTTCTCTACAGGACCGCAACCAGCCGTGTACCTACTTGCAAAAGCTTCAGAAGGCTGGCTATAGCATCGACGACTTGGTCATGCAGGCATGAGGAATTTGCACACACTTGCGAAGAAGAAGCACGTCATTGGCATTGAGAATGTCAAATTCCTCAAGGATCACTTGTGTGGAGCTTGTGAAGCTGGAAAGATGACCAAGGCTAAGCATCCAGCGAAGTCTATCATGACCACTACTCGACCATTTGAATTGCTTCATATGGATCTCTTCAGTCCTAACCATTACTCAGCAGTCACAAATGACGCATCTCTCTATGGCTTTGTTATTGTTGATGATTACTCTCGTTACACATGGGTACACATTGTTACTTACAAACATGAAGTGCAGGAAGTCTTCAAACGATTTTCCTCGAGGGCTTCAACCAACTTTGGTGTGAAGATCAAGCACATCAGAAGTGACAATGGAACTGAGTTCAAGAATTCTGGTCTTGATGACTATCTTGATGAACTTGGTATTACTCATGAGTTATCTGCACCTTATACTCCTCAGCAGAATGGCATCGTGGAGCGCAAGAATAGAACTCTTGTTGAGATGGCTCGCACTATGCTTGATGAGTACAAGACGCCTCGTCACTTCTGGATTGAGGAAATTTATACTGCGTGCCACATCATCAATAGAGTATATCTTCACAAATTCTTCAAGAATACTACCTATGAACTCCTCACTGACAAGAAACCCAATGTGAGTTATTTCAAAGTCTTCGGTGCTAAATGTTGGATTAGAGATCATCATCACAATGCTAAATTTGCACCGAAAGCACATGAAGGTTTTATGCTTGGTTACGGAAAGGACTCGCACACCTACAAAGTCTTCAACAACGTTCTTCACAAGGTTGTTGAAACTGTAGATGTGTGGTTCGATGAAACTAATGGCTCGCAAAGAGAGCACCTACCCTCTGTGATAGATGAACCAACACCTGAGGAAACTATCAAGTTCAAGGCTACTGAGGATGTCATTCCTACCGAAGAATTTGCTGAAGAATTCATTCTAGAACGTGAAGAACGTCGAGCTAATGCACCTGAAGAAAATGTTGAAGAAAATGGTGCTGAAGAAAATGCTGATCAAATTCCTCGACGACAACCAACTCATCCTCGCGTTGCAAAAGAAGTGCAAGTTGAAAAGATCATCGATGACATTGAAGCACCAGGTCCTCTCACACGCTCAAAAGCTTCACATTTATCTAACTTTTGTGGTCACTATGCTTTTGTCTCTATCACAGAGCCCTATAAGGTAGATGAAGCATTTCTGGAGCCTGAGTGGATTCAGACCATGCAAGAAGAATTACACCAATTCGAACTCAACAACGTCTGGGAACTGGTTAAACGTCCAGATCCTCACAAGCACAATATCATTGGCACAAAGTGGATCTACCGCAACAAGGAAGATGAAAATGGCCTTGTGGTGAGGAATAAGGCACGGCTTGTAGCTCAAGGATACACACAGGTTGAAGGAATTGATTTCGATGAAACTTTTGCACCTGTTGCTAGACTTGAAGCTATTCGCATATTACTTGCTTATGCTAACCATCATGATATCACTTTATATCAAATGGATGTGAAAAGTGCATTCCTCAATGGTAAGCTTGAGGAAGAAGTATATGTTGCTCAACCCCCAGGTTTTGAAGATCCAAAGCATCCTGACAAAGTCTTCAGACTCAATAAGGCCCTCTATGGCCTCAAGCAGGCCCCTCGGGCATGGTATGATACTTTGAAGGAATTCCTCATGAAGAAAGGCTTCAAACCCGGTTCACTCGACCCTACTCTTTTCACTAAATCTTATGATGGTGAATTGTTTGTGTGCCAAATATATGTTGATGATATTATCTTTGGCTGTACTGACCAACGTTATAGTGATGAATTTGCCTATATGATGAGTGAAGAATATCAAATGTCTATGATGGGAGAGTTGAAATTCTTCTTAGGTCTTCAAATTGGTCAACAGCGCAATGGCATATTCATATCTCAGGAGAAATACCTCAAGGATGTACTGAGGAAATTCGGCATGCAAGATTGCAAAGGCGTCAAAATTCCTATGCCCACAAATGGCCATCTGTGCACTGATGAAAATGGCATTGACTTTGATCAAAAGGTATACCGCTCCATGATTGGTTCTTTATTGTATTTATGTGCATCTAGGCCAGATATTATGCTTAGTGTTTGCATGTGTGCCCGATTTCAAGCTACACCGAAGGAATCACACCATAAGGCTGTGAAACATATTCTTCGATATCTAGCTCACACACCAACACTTGGATTATGGTACCCCAAGGGCTCGGTTTTTGATCTCATTGGATATTCTGACTCTGACTATGCTGGTGATCATGTGGACCGCAAGTCAACATCTGGTACATGTCATTTCCTCGGATGATCTTTGGTCTGTTGGTCCTCGAAGAAACAGAACTGCGTATCACTGTCTACTGCTGAAGCTGAGTACATTGCTGCTGGTTCTTGCTGTGCTCAATTGTTGTGGATGAAGCAAACTCTCAAGGACTACGGCGTCAACGTGAAGAATGTGCCTCTCTTCTGTGACAATGAGAGTGCCATCAAGATTGCTCACAACCCAGTTCAGCACTCGAAGACAAAGCACATTCAGATTCGTCATCATTTTCTTCGCGATCATGTGTTGAAGGGCGACATTTCTATTGAGCATGTGAAGACTGAAGAACAGCTAGCCAATATCTTCACAAAGCCCTTGGATGAGAATAGATTTAGCAAGTTGCGGTGTGAGCTAAATATCCTAGAATCTTTGAATGTTCTTTGAAAAGGACACTCATCCTAACACTTATGCAAAATTGATGACTTAGATGTGCAACACATGAAGAAACGTTTTTCTTCAATCAATGAAGAATAACACTCTAAGTGTGAAGAAATTAATGAAGAATTTGATTCTCAGAGCCCTACGACAATTGTACGCGGTGTCTGAAATCGTCATTCTTATACGGTGGGTCATGCCACCACAAAAGTTGAAAATCTTCAAATTTGAGTTTTTCCTCAGTTTTGAAATTCCTCAGTTGTTCATGTTCTTCAACTTTGCATTGTCTTCACCTTCTCCGTCGTTTTTCTTCATTGGCTATATATATATATATATGAATTTATGTCCTCTACAGCATTCACTTATGGTTAATTCTTCAAGTTGGTTTTTCTGCTAAGTGAATGTGATCGGACCCTTCCCCCTCTATGCTATACTCAACCCAATCTATTCACAAATTCTTCATGTGCGTTCAATTTGAAACTCGTTCAAAATCTTCAATGTGTCCTTGTCAGCTGAAGAATTTGCGAACGACACTTTTAGCTTATCTTATCCAAATTTTGGCTTTGCCGCTCAAACCGTTCCGCATCCCATGAAATACTTATCTATTCACCCACGATCTAACACGATCTCAACTTCTCAGTACGTCGGTGACACATGTCAAGCGAATGAGAAGGGTCAGGGGCACGTTCGTCCAATTTCTTCGGGCGAACAGTTTTTCACTGTGGCTATAAATACCCCCTCTCCCTTTCCTCACTTCCTTTACTCCGCTCGACCTCTCTCCATCTCGAGCTTCTCAAACCCTAGCGCCGCCGCTACGTCATCGTCGCCGGTGAGGAAGAGCTTCACTGCCTCGACCTCGTCGCCGCCGTACTCGCGCCGGCCGCGGAAATCCTCACTCCGCCGCTGCCGTAGCCGTCTTCCTCCGCCGAGTTAGGGCGTGGAAGATCTGCACAGACGAACTTCCCATCTTTACCTCACAGTTCGTCGTGTTCTTCGTCCAGGGTAATTAAAAGTTACTTTTACTGCCCTCTTTGATTCAAATGATTTCTACAAAATCTTCAAAGGTGTTTATTCTTCAAATTCTTCACACACTAAACACCTCACATGTCATATGTTCTTGATTCGTTTCTCTAAGCATCATTTTTCTTCAAGATTCCTCAATTGTGTGGATCTTCGATATATACAACTCTGGAACCTAAGACAAAGAACGCTTAGTAAAATTCTTCAAGACTCATCTGGTCAAATTCCTCAAACTTGTTCTTTTTGAAAAACCTTCTGAGAACGCATATGACCTCTCCAAATTCCACGCAACTATACTCTGTTCACAGGTACTCATGTCCGCTGATGAATCACTAGGTTCTCATCAACTTAACTCATTTGCAGGGTTCCTCGAAGAAAAGTTGCATACTTTTTCAGAAAATTCAATTGTTCAAATTCCTCAACTGAAGAAAATGGCTGATGGAAAGAAGCCACAGAAAGGAGGAAAGAGGCCTGAAATCAACACTGCCTTTGAAATCCCTGAGGACATCTATGCCGGGTACTGCACACCCCCTGAGGAGGATAAAAATCAGCGCAAGGTGCGCATTCAGAAGATAGAGAGGAGATGGGCAAGAGAGTGGAGGGAGTACAGGTATGTGACTCCCAAGTACATGAAGAAATTCGCACTCAATCCTCCATGCTCAAGACCTCCGTTGGCACCTGGCCAAGAAGCTGATCTCACCAGCCTCAAGCGTGGTGAAGATTATCCTGAAGAATGGGCCAAGCGCCAGGCCAAGATGGCCAAACAGGCAAAAGATGCAGTGAGGAAATTCAACGAAGACTCTGCTGCTGCTGCTGAGGCCTCTGTAAGGCCAAAGAAATCCATGGAAAAGAAGCCTGCGCATAAGCCAAGTGCTTCTTCTTCAATGCCCTCACGGCCAAGTGCCTCAGCTAAGCCCTCACGGCCAATTCCTCATGCTGCTCCTGCTCCTCCAAAGTCCTCAGCTGCTCCGACCAAATCCTCAGCACCTGTGCATCTTGCCACGTGCCAAAGGACTACGGGCATCTCTATTGCCTCAGGAGTTTCAGCTAGTTCCTCAGCTGCACCAAATTCTTCAACATGACCCTCTCTGCTGAAGACAAAGACCACTGCTGGACAAGGCTCTCGCCCAAGTCCTCACAAGAAGCAGGTCACCTTCCAAGTGCCGTCTGAAGAAGACGAAGCTGATGATAAAGAACTTGCTGAAATCATCAGAGATAGGCAAGTCAGGGCCGCTAGAGCCAAGGGCACAAATGTGCCTCTGCTTTTGGATCCAAAGTTGATCCTCGATTACATTGACCTCTGGCACAAGGACCCAAACACTCCTATGCCTGACTTCAAGCTGACTCCTGGTCAAAGTCATATGCTGACTGCCTTCATACAAGAAGAAAAATGGAAATTTGAGAAGGCCAGGCAGCTCAAGAAAGCGCAGTACAGGAAGGAGAAATTTCTGAAGAACAACGTTATCTCTATGACAACTGATGAACTTGTGAAGATCCAGTCTGAAATCAAAGTCCTCAGCAATGATTTCAATGCTTACTATGCTGATTGGAAAGGAGCCAAGGTCAGGTTTGTTAAACTGACTAAGATGTTCACCTCCAATGTTGCAGCCCCATCGCAACAAGAAATTCCTCAGGCTGAAGCATCTGCTCAGCCAACTGAAGAACATGCCAGCACCGCTGATGACAATCAGGCTGCTGAAGAAAATGTGAGTTCCAGGGCTGATGACTGCATTCGAGCCACTGATGAAATTGCCAGGGCATCCACTAGTGGTGCGCCTGAGGAAAATGAAGAGGTCAGGGCAACTGCATCAGTTGTGCCTGAAGAAAATCAACCACATTCCTCTGCTCCTCCTGCGCCTACTCCAACTCCAATCCTTCCATCTGCATCACATGTGAAGAAGACCAAGGCTGCAGACCATGCAGCAGTGAAGAAAAGGAAAGCATCAACTCCTTCAAATTCTTCAGCACCGAAGAAGATGAAGAAATTGACAAGCTCATTTTCTCATCCAATTGATGTTGTTCCTGTCTCCTCCATGCCACCAAAGGAAATCGTCCCTTTTGATGAAGAATATGTGATCTCTAGCGGATCTGATGAAGAAAATCCTTCTGCTGCTTCGTCAGAGCAGATGGATGAAGAAATTGAAGTGGATAAAATCCCTTCATCCCCCACAGTTTCCTCGCCTATGCCTCAGTTTACTGCTGAAGAGGCTGGCGTTGAAGAAATGGAGGATGAAGACGTGGACATTGGCTGTACCACACCAGTAATGAATGATGACTTTTGGGAAAGTCAGCACCCTAACTCTCCACTCTTCACACCATTGCAACAAATTCCTCAGTCCCCAGCAACTACAGTTCAGATGGGATCTCATGAAGCTCATGAAGACATTCCAGCCGCTAGTGCTGAAGAAAATGAAAATGAAGAATTGAAGACCCAGGCTGCCACTGAAGAGGAACCAGAAATTCCTCAACCTGAAGAACCTGAGATTGCGATTCCTGAGGTTGTGATGCAACTCACTGACACTCCTCTGCCCAAGCCAAAGGATCCATTCTCAAGGAAGCAAAAATTCAAGGCTGATGATTTCTTTGGCGAGCACGTATTCTTCACAGACTACAACCCCTATGACTCTGCTCGCATTAGGAAGAGGCGTTTCTGGACTGCTAGCCAGGCAAATTTTTATTCCTTAGTGTTGTTCAACAAAGACAAAGTCTTCGATCATGAGCACATTCCTCACATGGATATGTAATCTCTGCCGTGCTTCGTGCCAGTCCTCAGTGTTCTTTACGACGCTGGACTGTTAAATTTCTACACTGATATATGTGATTGGAATGAAGAGCTCATTCTTCAGTTTTATGCAACTCTGCACATCACCGGAGACTCTGAAGATGTGAATTCATGGGTGTTGGACTGTATGTCTGAAAATACTCACTAGAAGGCACCAGCTACTGAATTGCTTCGTGCTTTGCCTCTCAGTCCTCCCCTTGAAGCTGCTTGTTGCGTCTACAGTGAACCTAAGCTTACAGATCACTATATGCAAGTGTTGATGAAGCCATTGAAGCCAGGTCAGGCCCCAAGAACAAAATTCCTTGTGAGGAATTGTTATATGTGCCTCGGACTGTCTATCGCATCCTGACGAAGACATTGAGTCCTATCAAGGGCCACGACTCGAATGAAGAAGAAGTCGTTGGCATCATGAAGAATCTGCTTTTCAATATCATTCATGGCGTTTCCGTCAACTTCCATGTTTTGTTCATGAGGACTCTGGCCAATGTCGCAATGTCACCGTTTGAGTTGAAGCCTTATGCTCCGTGGATTATGAGATTCATCAGAACAAGGTCTTCACTCAACTACAAAGCTGATACACTTAACCATTGCAGCTACTTGCCCCCGATTGAAGTCCTCAAACGGACATTTTCCTCAGCTGATGAAAAGGGCAAGGCTACTGCTGTTATTCATGAAGGCATTCGTCCATTGGATGATCAATTTCGCAAGGCTGCATCCTACTCCACAAATGATGACTCTGCCGCCAACGCACCCAAGCAAAATCCTCAAGGCACAGCTCCCAGGGTGATGACTGACCGTGAGCTTCTCCTCAGTCTTCACCAGAAGGTTGATCGCAATCACAAATGGGTCAAGCGTCAGTTTGGTTCAATTCTTCACAACATGACTGCTACCCACAATGCAGTGAAGAAAAACCATTACTACCTTCATGAAACCCTCAACCGCACCTGGGCAGTTCTGTCGCACATATATGGTGAAGAAGATCTGAAGAAAATGGGTCTCAAGGAAGATTTTGACTGGGTTGCACCTCCTCCGAAGAAGTACAAGAAGGTCAAGGTTCCTTCCTTGGTGGCCAGCTCATATTCTTCATCACGTGACACTGATGAACATGAAGACTTGGACGACACTGCGGCAGGCCCTACTACATCACCAAACGACCCCAACAACGTTGGCGCTCCTTCATCAACTTGATATTCTTCAGGGGCGTTAGTCCTCATTTTCAAACCTTTTGGTCATTCGATGACAAAGGGGGAGAAATTTGAGTTAGTCTTCAAGCGGGTCTATCTTATATGGGCGTTTTTTCTAAGTTACAACTCTCGTTCTTCTGATGACTTTGTTGGATCGAGTTGTAAACTTAAACTCTATGGTGGCCTGATACTTTTGTTGTTTCTTCTGCATGCTTATTCCTCGTTAATGTTATTGCACGCATGCTGAATTACATCAGTCACCATATTTCATCATGCATTTCAAATTCTTCATATATTATGTCAAATGCGTGTATGAATTACAAGATATAGGGGGAGATCCCCATGATTCAACTCTTCAAGTGTGCATTGCTTCAAAAGCAAATTCCTCACTATGCACATCTTCAGGGGGAGTTCTTGTATATCTTGCAATCAAATTCCTCAATATCAGTATTTACACTTCATATGTTTATCCCCGTTGAAAACTTAACCTATATTGTCATCAATCACCAAAAAGGGGGAGATTGTAAGTGCATCTAGTGCCCCTTAGTGATTTTGGTGTATTGAAGACTTATAGGTTAAGGGACTAATGTGTTTATGAGTGTACACAGGTCTATAAGGCTATGAGAAGTTTGATATTTATAGAGAAAGTCGACCCCTAAAAATGAAGTTCTTCAACTGAAGACTTTGGATTTCTGAAGACTTTCTGAAGACTTTGAAAGTGAAGAAATTGGTGTGACCTTGAAGACTTGGTATTCATTTGAGGAACATGAAGAGTGAAGACTTTTGTTTTCGTAGTTTCATTTTCCCTTTCTTGAGTCATAGGAAACACCGTACTGTTAAAGGGGGTCGAGGAAATACTAAGGAAAAATTTCCATGTGATGCTCAACTCAAAATCCTACACCTACCAATCCCTTCGAGTGAAGCCATTGGAAATCTCATACAGTTCAGTCATATTCTTCAGTGACAGAGACGAAGTTCTTCTGGTCTCTGAGGAATTTGTTCTGACTGAGGAGTTAGGAATTCGCCACCGCGGATTGCCTACACTGTGAGGAACATGATAGCCCTGAGGAATTAGACACTCAAAATTCCGACCGTTGATGTGCTACGCGCCAGCTGTCCCAAAATATCTTCCCACCTAACGGTCATATCATTGAAGGGCATTTATGTCTTATCATGTCGGGCTGCTCCCTAGGCTATAAATAGCCGCCCCCTACAACCACTAGCTGGTTGGCTGCTCCGAGAGAAACTGACACTTGTCATTTGAGAGCATCTCATCCTCCGAGGACTTTGAGCGAAAATCATCAAGTGAGGAAAACCCAAACCCAAACACCTACAAACCCCAAGTGATTGAGCATCACTGAAGAGATTGATCCTGCGTGGATCCAACGCTTGTTACCTTTGAAGATTTTGCTTCTTCCAGACGGTTAGGCGTCATGGTCTAGAGCATCCAAGAGGAAATTGTGGATCGCCGAGTGACCGAGTTGGTGAAGGTTTGGAAGTCACCTGAAGACTTACCACGAGTGATTGGGCGAGGTCTGTGTGACCTTAGATCAAGGAGAATACGGCGAGGACTGTGTGTCCGAGACTGTGTGTCCTCAGGTTTAAATACCTAGCCGCTCCAACCAGACGTACAACTGAGACAGCAGTTGGAACTGGTCTACAAAATCATTGTCTTCACCAAGCTTACTGGTTCTATTTCCTCAACTCTCTCATTTCCTCATAGTTGTGTTGTGCACTTGTTCATATCTGTGTTTGAAGACTTTGACTGAAGACTTTCTCAATTTCCTTAGTTCAATTTCTTCAGTCTGTTTGTCTGCATCCTGTGTTTACGCTTCCTATACTCTGTGCTTGCCTTCATTTCATCATGATGACCATGCTTGTGTTCTGCTATGCATACTTTTGAGTACTTATTCCGCTGCAAGTAGTTCTTCGCTAAGGAATTTCCTCACTAGCAAATTCCTCAGTGAAGAATTCATAAAAATTGCCTATTCACCCCCCTCTAGTCGATATAACGCACTTTCAATACCTAGTTCAATCTCGTTACCGGCAAGTCTCTTTACTCATTCGGTAATGCATCATCCCGCAACTAACTCATTAGTCACATTGCTTGCAAGGCTTATAGTGATGTGCATTACCGAGAGGGCCTAGAGATACCTCTCCGATAGTCGGAGTGACAAATTTTAATCTCGATCTATGCCAACCCAACAAACACCTTCGGAGACACCTGTAGAGCATCTTTATAATCACCCAGTTACGTTGTGACATTTGATAGCACACAAGGTACTCCTCCGGTATTCGGGAGTTGCATAATCTCATAGTCAGAGGAATATGTATAAGTCATGAAGAAAGCAATAGCAATAAAACTTAACGATCATTACGCTAAGCTAACGGATGGGTTTTGTCCATCACATCATTCTCTAATGATGTGATCCCATTCATCAAATGACAACACATGTCTATGGTCAGGAAACTTAACCATCTTTGATTAACGAGCTAGTAAAGTAGAGGCATACTAGGAACACTCTCTTTGTCTATGTATTCATACATGTACTAAGTTTCCGGTTAATACAATTCTAGCATGAATAATAAACATTTATCATGATATAAGGAAATATAAATAACAACTTTATTATTGCCTCTAGGGCATATTTCCTTCATTCCCGACATTGTTCGCTCGGTGGGAGACAACATTTCTATCAACTACAAGAAATTCGTGGTGACACTTTCAATCTCATGATTTGATGGCTCGGACTGTGGAAGAGTTCTCATAGAACGTGTATATGTTAATAGAGGTGAGTGTATGTACTTCTTTGTATGAATGTATGTTCGTCTGGTGTTTTCTTAAAAAGTACGGGCATCTCCAACGCCGACCCTCAAACCGGACGCAACCGTCCGGACCTCGCGGTCCGGACGTGCTGTGCCATCCAATGCGGGCATGTATCAGTCCGCCGAGCTATCCGGGCACACTTTATTCTGCAAAGTGGAGACAAAGTGGGGGGGGGTTGTGGGAGTCTGGACAGCAGTCACGTAGGACTCCGATGCCCGAGGCCCACTAAATCCCCCCTCCCATTCCCATTTTCTTTCACTCCGCCCCTTCCCCCCTTACTTTGCATTCGCACCCTCCACGTCCGCTGCTGCCGATGTACCTCTCCGACAGCCACTTGCCGGATGTCCGCAACCAGCACCGACGCGCCCACTCGCCTTTACGACAACAATGTCCACCCTGGAGCTGTTTGTACCCAAGTACACTCCGCCCCGTGTGGACGACCTCCATGGCGGACACCACACCCCCGTAGGTGTTTGGTCAAATGCCATTTAGCTTATTTAGATGCCATGTCGTTCTTTCATAGTACGAAGGATGATGGGGTATTCGACCATGGAGGATGAGTTGTTGTGCGATATGTGGTTGGCCATATCCGTAGATTTCGTAGGCATGAGCAGAGGGGGACCTTCTGGTAGCAAGTGCATGAATCGTTTCACGCGCGAAAGCACATTGCGTGCTACGACATGCACATCATCCATGATAGCAGTGTGAAGTCGTTATCGTCTCGCTGGTACGCTATCCAGACAAGCGTCACCAAGTTTTGTCACGTGGTTGGTCAGTTGGAGGCAAGGTGGCCATTGCACGCGGCGGAGGAGGAGATTGTAAATTTTGCTTCTTCTTGTTCAACTTGTTTAAATCATTTATTCACTCAATGTTGGTGTACACATTATGTAACCCGCACGCGCTGCCATGATGTACCACAGGACTGATGGACGACCATTTACGCACACATGCTGCTGGATGAAGCTGAAGGGGTAGTATGTGTAGGACGACATGATCCGTTGATGAAAAACTTGTTGGACATCCGGTTAATCTTGTCGAATTTGAGACATTGTTGTACTAGACTTATTTGCAAGCTATGTATGGATGATTTGTGTTATTTTCTATCCGAACTTTGATGAAAATCCGCCGCGTTTGCATGGATGTCGTCAGGTTTATATGAAAATCTGGTCGGTTTGCATGAATTTTGTCCGATTAGTTCAAAAGGTTGTTGAAATGTATACGGATAGCGTTGGATGGCTGACTCCGGCATCAGTGTCCGCGGTTTGGTCTCCCTGTTCGCGGACAGATGCAAAAGCAAATTTACGGGTCAGCGTTGGAGATGCCCTAATTGCTCCCCTCTAGAATCACTGGAGTTCAAAGTAGTTATGCAGAAACATGGTTTGCACTTGAAGGAATGGGTCCAGGTTTGAGTTCAATGTCTCTTTGGTTCACAAGATAATAAAATTTACGGAAAAACTAACGCCCACACGTCTGGGCGTTTGCACATCTCCCACACGCCTCCATCACCATTCATTTTGCCACGTATGAATAGATGACATCAGCAGAAATCTTTTTGGTTTTTGGCTTAAAAATGTTTTATCTCTTAATTAAAAAAGTGAATTAAAAATCCGTTTTCACCATTAAATCCGTCTCAACGAGATCTTCAAAACTAGACCCCATGCTGATATGTTTCGACGAAATTTTTTTTTGCCCAGAAGTTGCCATGATGTTTACACTGTAGTTGACATAGTGCTTAAACTAAAGTTGCCATGTGGCAATTTTAGTTTGTAGATCCTGGAAATTTAGTATTTTGATGATGGCAATTCCAGTACTTTGACCATGAAAATATTTTTTTGTATGAATCATGGCAATTTTAAGTGCATGTATCATGGCAATTTTAGTTTACGGTGCATGGCAAGTCTAGTTTCTTAATTCCTCGTTTTATAATATGTCAAACATTACTTTTAAATGTAAAAGAAAATAACTGAAACATATCATGGCAACTTCAGTGTAAACACCATGGCAATTCATGTGCAATAGACCTGGCAATTTTTAACCCAAAAAAATACGTCGAAATATATTGATATGAGATCTAGTTTCGAAGATCTCGTCGCGAGGGATTTAATGGTGAAAACGGATCTTCAGTCGAATTTTTCATTTAAGAGATAAAACATTTTAAAAACTGAAAATTCAAAAAGATTCTCGCACGCATGCATGCGATGACATGACAATCTATTTGCATTAGAGACGTGTGGTGCGTCTTCCTTCCTGCCACACGTGTGGCAGTTATCGACGTCCAAAATTTAAGAATGCATAATTAAAAATCTCACCGCATGGCATATGTCGTAAGCTATAAAAAATAATCCAACATAACTAAAATTTCATACCATCTATTTTTAGTTCAAATTTAACAGCACCTTGAATACCAGTACAAAACAGGGCAGTAGTTAAAAATTCTCTGATAAAACCAAGGTAACAAAAATGTATTCTAAGTATTTGTTCAGAGAATTATGACTCTCTAAAATTTACTTAAAAATCTCGGCTGTAACTCTCTCGATATGAAATATAAAACTCCGTTTCCCCTCGTTTTCGTCTGGCTATGGTTTGGACAGGGATGAGCGGATGGGTGACATCGATCGTCGGTCGGAGGAACTGCGAAATAATTATACTCTGGCCGCTGCTCGTACCAGGTGGACAGAGGATGCGAGGCCCGACGCGTCACGCAAATATTTGGATTCTCCACGGAATCCCAGACGGTGCAGAGCCCTGCGCCTGCGCACGCACGGACGGCATGCACGCCCGCCCGCTCTCGGTAACCCACGCCTGGACGGTTAACTCCGTTGTACTGGCACCCGTAAGCACGCCGGATCCTCTGCGCCCTCCTGCCGTCCCTGCGGCGACGCAACCGCTGCCGCTTGAGCACAGAAAATCCCTGCTTCCGTTGGGCCCGCCGGCCAGGGAGCGAGAGGGCGCACGGACAAGTAGCCATTGGTCACACCGCTTTACGGGGACAGCGATGGCCCGGCATTGACAAAGCTGACTGCGACTGCGTGGCCCGCTGGGCCTGCCTGGGATTCCCTTCTCCTTTTCTTTGTGGGCACCAACTTTTCTTCTCCAGTTTTAAAGAGAGTGAGAAACTGAACCTGAAAAATGGTTACTAATCCTGGGGCACGCCCGGATGACCGTACGTTAGATTTTCAATTTCACAGCAGTCGGACGGATGTGTACATAATTACATCTCCGTTGTCAATTTGTATGTATAGTTTGCACAAACTTTCACGATAAACAAAGAATCCAAAATCAGCTTGAATTCAGGGAACACTAATGCCTTTTGAAACTGGGCCTTTGGTTCTGACTTTATCAAATTATAAACGACTTTTAAGTGACCATTTGTTAGATTCTGGAGGATTTGCCGTACGATTACCACTAGTACGCAATTACTGTGGCACTCAGCAGGGGCAGTACGCCTTTCGAGAAATTTCAAGCAAATCAAATCAGAAAAGCACAAAACAGAGCGAGAGAGAGAGAAAAAAAACTGAGACGTGCGCGCTCTTCGTCTCTCTCTCTCATCGGAGTGAGCGGCAGACAGACACAGGCCGCCTCTGTCGCCTTGCGGACGGGGCACGCGCGCGCATCTCGAGGCACATCTGACGGCGCAGCAGGAAGATCCGCCTGCGATCGTACGGCCCGAGGCATATGGTCGCGGAGGAGGGGCTCGGCGCACGTGCCCTCCCTGGCCGGCGCGTGGCGCGCAATGTACGTAGCAGTACGTACCGCTGCCGCCAGTATTACTACCTCCGTTTCAGTTTACAAGTCATGCGCGTATACCTATATTGTCAATTTTATCACCCTAATATAAACTATATAACACAAAATTATATTTTTTAAAAATAAAAACTTTAAAGTTTATGTTAGTATATTTTTTATAATATATGATTTGTATTAGGTTGGTTAAACTAAGAGAGAGGTAGTACTATATTTTCTATGCTCTACCGACATGCTTAAAAACGTAAAACGTTCGTGAAAAGACGCCCATGGCTGATTTGTTTTGTTTTGTCTGCATCATTACGCTTTTTTGGGTGCTGCTGCGGTGACATCTGTAACAGATACATGTGCTAGATCGACCATGTTACATTCTTTTCCCGTCAGCTTGTTCAGAGCCAAGCTCACATGAAAGAGGAAACCGCCCCGCTTTTGGTAGCCTCACCGTGCGCTCAGCGCGCGGACACATCCCGGCCGCATCCTGTCCGCGTACATTTTTCTTTGCAAATTCTTAACTTTTTTTCATCATTCATTTTCGGTATGTGAAGAATACATCATCACATTTTGACTAGTAAAGCCAGACCAAAGAAAATAAGAACAACAAGAATACATTTTAGAAGATACCCAACTTCCATAACTGCTCCCTTGAGTTGGGTTAGGGCCTTCTCGATGCACTCATTGTTGATCTGTGGAGGAGGCTCGATCTGGCATCCTCCTTTCTTCTTCAAGCCAGAAATCGATGTTGCTTCCTCACACCTAGTCTCGTGTCTAGCCTCTAATCTAGTAACAAGTGCACTTGTCTCATCTACAGCCTCTATGCTAGCTAAAAGTGCACGAACATGTACTAAATTTCGCTCTATCAATATATCGATGTACTCTTCTTCCCAATACCAAAACTTGCATCCATGCTACACAATAAAATTTGTAGTTAGCACAACTAGTCAAAACTAGAGCACAAACCGAAACTAAAAAGAGCACATACCCCATCATTTTAGCACTTGATGAACACCCATACGGGATGTTCCGGCGTTGTAGACACGCGGCGCACGACCATCCTTGGGCAGTGGTCGCACTTAATGAGTGGCAACGGTGCGCCGGCGAGCTTTTGGGCAAGCACCGAGCCCGGCCGACCGCCATTCGTGTATCTGCCGGCGGACCACCGACGGTGCAGATCCGAGCGGCTAGAGGAGGAGCCATTGCCTGCATGTGGCCTTGCGGCCTTGCCAGGGCCTTTCGGCGAGGTGCCCGGCCAGTCCATGGCGAGGCCCGGCCTCCCACAGCCGGGCGAGCTCAAGACCGACCGGATCCGCCCCAAATCCGGCCGGCGGGTGCGCAAACCAGGTGGCCGTGGTAGGGTAGCTCGGCGGCGCCGAGGGGAAGGGGCTGGGCGAGCGCGCGTCCGAACTGCATGGCTGCAATGGCAGTGGCGGCGGCGGCGACGAGGGAAAGAGTCGGGAAGGGTGGAGGGGGTGCGGCCGGAGGGAGGGAGGGGGCGGATAGAGAAAGGCCCGCCCTGTGGCACTGACAGGCGGGCCAGGGGAGGACACGCGCAGACGGCCCGCGCGTCCGCGTGGTGTCCGTTTCACCCCTAAAAGGCGCAAACTTGGGCCGCGGATGGGTCGAAAGCGGACACAAAACGGACAAAAGTCCGTTTGCTCCCGCGCGCTGGGCCGCCTAGTTTGTCTCTTTTACCTCAAACGGACGGGGACGGACAGGATAGGGTCGCGCGGTGGAGTTGGCCTGATAGAGCTAAATTCAAAGATCTTTCACGTGGCCTAAAGATAGATCGATCGTTGGGGCTGCATATTATTACTACTCGGTCACGCGACGTACGTATGCACGCAAGCAACATGACTGGCCGAAACCATCCAAGAATCTCTGCGTAAACTACTACTCTCCTGCATACTCTTCTTGGTCGCTCCTCCGAGCAGTGTGAAATCTGCTTGGCACGATGACTTTTTTGCGTGAAAAAATATTCATGGCGCGATGACGTCCTGCCCTCTAGTTTCACCCCGTGGGTAAGTAAATAAATTGACAAGAGCAGGGCGCCGCTGCACTTCACGAGAAACTAGAAATTCCTCCGGGCCAGAACAATCGTGGACCATACTCTACCACCACAGCCTGCAAAGGTTTATGGCGGCCATTTACATCCGCTTCATGGTGGTGGTCATGCTCATGCTCATGCGCGCAGGGGCGCAGACATAATACCCGCTCGCCCACTGATCGATTCCAGCAGCCATAAATAAATTCAGACATCTGCAGCAACACCAGTGGCATGTTTTTCAGAGAAAAACCGCATTCGTTTTATACTTTCATCCCGGGAAACAAACAAGCCCGCCGACGTCGCTCTCCTCCTCGCGTCACTCGCCGCACTCGATGGGCCGACGGCGACGCAAATGCTGCCGCCGGTACAACCACACGACCTGTCTACTGTACAAGGTTCCAAGCGAACAATGGCGATGTGTCTGCGGGTGGCGACGTCAGCTAGAGCTAGCCAGGCCTTCCGATCCTTGGTGTCACTGCATTCATCTCCCGTACGTCCTTGAAAATAAGCAGCCTCCTTTGTTTCTTCTGCATAATTCGTGGCTCCCAACCACCGCTGGCTCGCTCCTGTCAGTTAGTAGACAAACTGAAGTAGAATTAACATAATCTTTAGTTAGTATTTTATACTACTTTGATTCGATTGCATTAGGAAGTCGTGTGGATTTAACTACGCAGGAGTAGTTGGCTAAATATATTTAGTACGTGTCTTGGTTCTCTACACTGAATGCGTATTCTATGCTTGAGTAGGTGTGGCACTTTTCTGCTCTCCCTTTGGAAGATTTTGTCACGGGTATATTCTCCCTCTGGACTGCTAGTTTCAGATATTCCTTCTCTTGCATAAAAAAAATGATCTTTTCTTTGGAAGAACAAAATCATTCGGGAATGGTGGTTAGTCATGCATGTTTCCTGATTTGTTCTCTTAAATAAAAACAAATAAACCTGCAGCTCCCACCTTGATTAATCAAGTAGGGTTTCCATGTTGATGAAAGAGTTGATAAACCAGCTAGGCCTTAATCTGATCATCAACATAAAGTGGCAGCAGTGAACCTACTCCGCCTTTGTTTGAGACGGATCGGAGCGAGCATGGGAGGGAGATGGTCCATGATTTGCAGTACTGTCGAAAGGGTGAAGACAATGTCGCCAAAGCCCTGTTTGATTTGTTTGTTTGTACTGGGGCGCTAAAGCCGTGTGGCCCATGCCGCACTCATAGCGTGGCCCAGGGTTAGGATCCGAATAATTGCTAGGCCCGGGACCTAAATAACAAATATTGTTGGGTGAAGACAATGTAGCTGCTTCGTCCCTCCATCAATGTACTGTAGTATATATTTTTCCTTGTTGTGTGCGCAGCTTTAAGTTTCATCAGTAGTAGTAGATCTGAATCTATTTAATTCAGCATTTCTTCTGTAGGACGATTAAAACTCAGATGGAAAAATTTGGTCTGCGAAAATATTGCTAGTATTGAAGATACATTTTTACCGGATTAACTTGACAAAAAAAAGATATATTGCATTTCTCACGTGTGCACAACAATAGAAACAATATTAACTCTTAGCAAGTTTTTTTTCCTACTAACAACCGGTAAAATATAACATGTTTACACCTCTTAGCAAGTTTTAGTGTTAAGTCAGCGTCAATTAATTTGAATCGGGGGCTACGTAAGAAATATAACAGTGTTTAGATCACTAAAATAGTGAGCTAAACGCCATTATATTTCTTCATAGAGGCACGAGTAGACATACTGCAACGGAAGCGATCATGTTCCTGGCGATTTTCATGGCCAAGTCTGCATGTGGGGGTGGGGCTCTCCTGGTCAAAATGCATTTGCATGATCAATTAGTAGCTAGCCTTTAGTGGCCGTGTGTTTGCCTTTAGTTCGTGGGATCAGGGTCACTCCAGTTACTCTAATTATTCATCCCCGACCCTATCATACGATGCTACATTATGCATGGCTCCACTCCATGATTGCTTTGCTACAGAATAATCGATCGAAGAAAACAGAAAGAGAAAAGGATCCTGAGATAGCCCAAGCTCTGGGCCTAGATCGTTAGGGGTCACTGAGCCTACTGAGCCGTATGCGGGCCTAATCTGGCCTATATAGTTGTTTCTATCCTGCTACTATAGTTTCGTGTATGCAATCGAACTCTATTTTTTCGCGATAATTCAGTTTGGAGCCCGGGCTCATCTACATCTGGTGAAGAGTAAAATTAAAATTAATAATAATAATAACAATAATAATAATAATAATAACAATAACAACAATAAATCATGCAAGATGCATGAGTGCACCAGGCGCATGCAAAAATTCACGGGCAAACGACATTCGAGGAGCTCACACCAAAAAAGACAAAATCGGCTATGAGCAGTGCATTTTTTCAAATTACCCATATGCTCAAAATTTGTCATTTTTTCCATGAGCTCCTTGGATGTCCAAACTCCATCAAATTTGGCACGGGCATGACGCATTTGACCATTTTACACCGCAGAAAATTTGAATGATTTTTTTCTGATATTTTAAATGATTTTGCTATTCACACCCAGGTGTAGATGAGCCCAGGTGCAGAAAAACCGCGTCCAATTTCCGTTGATTCCTCTTGGCTCTGGTAATATCCATATGCGGCTTTGAGGTTTAGGGTAGCTGCCAGAGGAAAACTCTCCCATTTGCTAGAAATTTGTCAAGGTGTGTGGTCTACTATCTTTTCCTTTATTTTTTTTGTGGTGCTGCTCACAGTTTACATATCTGAGTCTATTGGATATCAACTTTCTTATATTGTTTATTTAAGAAGCCCTACCACGATAACAAAGTGATTTGGATATAGTTGCGGGACACATAATTTCAACATCTGCAACTTGTCCAAAACGATCATTTAAATATTTACATGGTTTAACATGCTTACCAGCTACCTCATAACTAAGAGGCTTAGTCAAGGAATCAACAATCATATTAACACGCACCACGGAAAAGTGCGCATGAATATGGGGTAGAGCAGATACTCTAAATTTCTAACACGGAAGTACTTCACGGATGACACTTTGTCGAACGACGCATGCACTACAGCTAATCCCACCGCCCACTGCTGTCTAGATTTGCCCATGGATGGTGTGATGGACATGTCGTGCAAGTTTCGGCTGGACAAGCGTCGTCCGTGTAGCAGTGCTCTTTCTAACATCACTTCCATTGTTTCCACCAATTCACCTCTTCTCTATAAAGAGTCTGGGAAATCACTAATTAAGGTAGGAGTATGGTTTAAGTTTTTATGCTAGTTTCCACCAATTCACCTCTTCTCTATGACGACAACATCTCGATGGTAATTGGTAAAGGTGGTTTCCTATGAAATAAAGTTTCATGGTTGGCAATGGGCAAAACCACCTAAAACATGACCCCACCTAGAGATCCAGATTTGTTGAACCCAAACATCGATAGCTTTGCGGCTCCATGGAGAAGAGGTGAATACATTGCGGCTCCATGAAGAACATTAAGAGAATCAAGCAGCCACACATGTTGTCCATTAGCTATAGAGAGAAACATTGGTAAAGTCAAAGAATCAGGAGAATCAAGCAGCCATACATGCCGTCCATTAGCTATAAAGAGAACTCCTAGCTAGGTTGCATGCTTCACAACTATAGCTTCTGTGTTGTCATGGACAAAGGAAATGTTTTGAAAATCATCCCTTCATATTTTGATTTCTTACGGGATTGAGTTGTATGAGCATCAGCTTCCCATGTTGCATGTTGATATTTTGCACCATCGAAACTGTGTGCATAAAATAAAACAAAGTCATGGTGGTTTCCAAATAGGGCACAGTGTGACTAGAATCTTAACAAAGTCGTGATGTTTTTCCATGAAATGAAACAACCACGACTTAGCTTATAGAAACCTACTATCACTTACACGTGTGATAACTCGTCCATTTTTTTAGGGAATATATTTTTGAGGGAAAATAACTCGTCCATTTTTAATGCCCACATACATAGAGCAATCATACAATCAAGGAGTGGCTCCAGCCATCCTCGTTCACATGCATCCTGACTGAAAAGTTAGGCTGCAGTAGCTTATATTGGCCCAACAAAGCCTACCAAATTGGGCAGGTCAAGTCCAAAAAGGCCTAGCAACTAGGCCGCACTCCTTCACCACCCCAACGCGGGAGCGACTATATCTCTCTTTTTGTGATTAGGAAGGAGCGCTTAACAATATTCATCGTGTGTTTTAAAAATATCATTGTATACAAAAATGTAAATACCATTCCAACAAAATGTTAATGACATTTAAAAGTTATCCACATGTTTTAAAAAATTGGCCATAACAATTTTGAAAAATGGTCATGAAATGTAAACATTTCTTCGTGCAATTTTGAAAAATTATTTATGAAATACTAATAACATTCATCATGTATTTAGACTTGTTCACCATGTATTTAAAATGTTCTAACATGTATACATAAAATGTTTAGTTTTTATCATAAAAATGCTTAACATGTACTAAAAGTTCATCATGTATTTTGGAAAATGTCAACGTCAAATAAAAAATAAAAAATAAACAAAGATAAGAAGAAGAAAGAAAAAGAAGATCAAACCTTCCCAGAACCAGGCAATATAAAGTTCCCAAAACTAGCAGGAAACTGGCGAGCGCTATGTAAATGGGCCATTGCCTGCTTCGAAACACCAGAGGTGGGTGCTAAAAACGGGGAGCAACTAACTAAGGAGCGCTCCTAGCCTCCCCAAGGGTCACTTCAGGTGGTCTGAGAGCACGTCACTTGGCGCACTCTCATCTGCCGCCACGTGTCGCGCTCTGGGCACTTCGTTCAGTTTTTTTCTGCACGTGTTTTTGGCTTTTTATTGGTTTTTTTGTTTTTCAACGGTCTTTCTTAACTTTTGGACAATTTTTTATGAGAAAACACGCATTCTTTGCTTCCATGGGAGCCAATGACGTGCCTCTCGGAAACGAAAGAAAAAACATGTTTTCTTTTTTCTTCATCCGCGAGAGGTACGGATTTGCTTCCGCGAAAGGTACGGCCGTGCCTCTCCGGAACGAGAAAAAATGCATTTGCTTTTTTTTCCTTCCGCGAGAGGCACGGCCGTGCCTCTCGAAAATGGAAAAAAAATACTTTTTTTTCTTTCACGAGAGGCATGGGTTTGCTTCCGCGAGAGGCACGGTCGTGCCTCTTTCGGAAAGGAAAAACGTGTGCCCTCGGTTCATTATTTTGTCTTTTTTAGGGAAAAAAGTTCATCAAAACCTAGCAGCATGGAATCTAGTTTTGAAAATCTCGACACGAGAAATTCAATGGTTAAAACGGTGCGAGATTTGGACACACGGCTAAAGAGATAAAACATTTTGAATAAACGGATCCATGAAAAAAAATAAACTCTCAAGTTGCGACAAATGGCACACATGTCGCAACCTATAGAGATGGGATTGACCTTAATTAGTGATTTTGCTATAAACGCCTTGGAACAAGGGATATAATGAGGTGACATACCTTCGCTTCTAGGATACGGAAAGATGTCTCTCCTTACGGTGCCCTCCCAGTTGGTACTATTGGGTGGGCCCAAGTAGCTTCGTACATGTTATTCCGTTTTTCTTCTTTCTTTTCATCCGTTCTTTTTTTCCTTAGTTCATACTTTCAAAATATTACAATCCAAAATTTAAATATATTTAAAATGAAACCAAAAATATGAAAAATGTTAACGTAGTGCAAAATAATTGTCAGTATATTTGATAGCAATGCAAAATAATTGTGACATTTTAAATACGTTCATCCATTTCAAGAATATGTAATTGTCTTTCAAAAAAAATTATACTATGCAAAAAATTGAATTAATTGGAAAAATGTTCTTAGAAATAATGAAAATGTACGTTACATTTTTTTAAAGTTCACACATTTCAAAATATGTTCTTCCATTTAAAAAATATTTATACAATATAAACAAATGCTTGTGTAGTTCTTTTTTTGAGGGTAAACTAGGGGCTTTATTCAGAGTTCATAACAAGAGGAATACAAGCAATATCTGGACGAACCCCTAGCCACACATGGCGGCCTACCGCCAAAGACGCAGCTCCTTTTGCTAGGGAGTGGGCCTCAAAATTATTTTCCCTATGCTCAAAGCGGAAATCAACAGAAGAAAATAAGTTCCTACTAAACTGAATTTCTCTAAGAATATGAGCATACACCGGAGACCCTCCTCTCTTTATGTTTGAAATAACTACAAGGCAATCTGAGGCAATGACCATGTCTTGTAGATGAAGGTCCTGCGCAAGGGCCAGCGCTTCACAGCAAGCATTTGCCTCCACGCTAGAAGGATCAGACAAGCCATCGAAAACCACTGCCGATGCCCCAAGATAAGTCCCGTCCTTGTCTCAGCAGACCACTGCCGCTGCTCCTTTCTCCCCCAGGGTAGACCGACCGCCATCACAGTTGAACTTCGCAGCAAACTCTGGTGGTGGCAGCCATGCATTGGCCCTAGGTAGATTAACCTGCCCAACGTGATTGGTTGGCATAGATGAGAGGCAATCTCCAGCTCCTCCAGATACCTTTTGATGAAACACATAGTTGACAACGGGCTCTGAAACTCCTCGTCATGTATCGCTTTACGTCGCGCCCACCAGATAGCCCACATTGTCACCAAAACTCGGGCAAGATTGTCTTGGTTTGTTGATTCAAAAAGCCAGAACAGCCATAACTTTGCGTCTTCATTCC
The DNA here is from genome assembly GCF_018294505.1 of Triticum aestivum. NCBI lineage: Eukaryota > Viridiplantae > Streptophyta > Magnoliopsida > Poales > Poaceae > Triticum > Triticum aestivum. The sequence goes on from NC_057802.1 coordinate 75,162,498, forward strand.
GATTCGATAGCACATGCTCAAGCAAATCCTCATCTCCCAACGCCCAAACACACCTAGCAATTCGGCAACTCAGCAATGAATGTCGCCATGTATCCTCAACCGCACCACAGATAGAGCACGCTGGGTTATCTGCCATGTTGCGTTTGTGTCGAACTAGGCCTGTAGGAAGCGAAGTGTGTGCAAGTCTCCAGACGAAAATGCATATTTTTTACGGGACCTTCACCTTCCACAATTGTGACCATGAATGCTTGTCCACTGTGATATTGGAATGGCCTGGCCGGTGCTCCAGCCAGTCTTGCCTTTGAGCCTTGATTGCAGAGATCCTATACGCTGATCGGACAGAGAATACGCCGCGTCTGTCATAGTGCCAGGCCCAGAAGTAATCCTGCATCCTAGAACTGATTGGTATGTTGAGAATTACTTCGACATCCCCAGCAATAAAATGATCCTCAACAATTTGCTTGTCCCACGTGCGAGTAGCTGGATTGAGGAGGTCAGAGACCAAAACCGGCGGGTTAGCTGATCGAGCACATATGGGGCGAAGCTTATAGTTCCTCGGCATCCAATTTTCTTCCCAAATGCGAGTGCTAGAACCTGTGCCAATCCTCTTGATTAGACCCAATGACAATACATCTCTGCCTTCTAATAATGAACGCCAAACTTGGGAGGGAGCCGAACCCAAAGTTGCGTCTAGAATGCTGGTATTGGGGTAGTATCGGGCTCTAAGAACACGTGCACTAAGAGTCTCTGGCTCTTGTAACAATCTCCATACTTAGTGAGCAAGAAGTGCCAAGTTGAAAAGCTCCACATCCCTAAAACCCAAGCCGCCCATGAACTTTGGTTTAGACATTGTTGCCCATGACACCCAGGCTGGTTTCCTCTAGCCATTCTTACTTCCCCACCAAAACCTTCGAATAATGCTGTAATATGCTCACAAAGTCCACGAGGTAACTTCAAGCAAGCCATCGAATAAGTAGGGATGGATTGAACCACTGACTTGATTAAAACTTCTTTACCTCCGGCTGATAGGCACTTCTCCATCCACCCTTGAACACGTTTCCAAATTCTGTCCTTTAGGTATTTGAAAGACCCTTCTTTTGCTCTCCCCACATCCGAAGGCAAACCAAGGTATTTTTCTGACAAGGACTCATTTTGAACCTCGAGTATGTCCTTGATTGTGCCCTTAGTGGATTCAGGCACACCCTTACTAAAGAAACTGGAGGACTTATCCACATTTATCCTCTGACCCGAGGCATTACAATATGTTGTAAGGATCTCCTGCACTCGAGTAGCACTAGCATCAGTAGCCTCAAAAAATAGTAGACTGTCATCAGCGAAAAGCAGTTGGTTAACTAGAGGGGCACTTGGTGCAACGAAATCCCCCACACCGCTCCTTCTGCCTTTATCAAACAAGATAGACCCTCAGCTGCGAGCAAGAACAGATATGGCGATATGGGATCCCCTTTGAAAGGATCGATATAGTTGACTAGAGGGGGGGGTGAATAGGCAACTAACAATTTTTAGCTTTTCTTTACCAATTTAAACTTTGCATCAAAGTAGGTTGTCTAGATATGCAACTAGGTGAGCAACCTATATGATGCAACAACACTAAGCACAAACGCAAGCAAGAGATAAAGCACAAATAAGCTTGCACAAGTAAAGGCACGAGATAACCAAGAGTGGAGCCGGTGAAGACGAGGATGTGTTACCGAAGTTCCTTCCCTTTGAGAGGAAGTACGTCTCCGTTGGAGCGGTGTGGAGGCACAATGCTCCCCAAGAAGCAACTAGGGCCACCGTATTCTCCTCACGCCCTCACACAATGCGAGATGCCGTCATTCCACTATTGGTGCCCTTGGAGGCGGCGACCGAACCTTTACAAACAAGGTTGGGGCAATCTCCACAACTTAATTGGAGGCTCCCAACGATACCACGAAGCTTCACCACGATGGACTATGGCTTCGCAGTGACCTCAACCGTCTAGGGTGCTCAAACACCCAAGAGTAACAAGATCCACAAGGGATTAGTGGGGGGATTCAAATTTCTCTTGGTGGAAGTGTAGATCGGGGCCTTCTCAACCAATCCCTAGAGAATCAACAAGTTTGATTGGCTAGGGAAGGAGATCGGGCGAAAATAGAGCTTGGAGCAACAATGGAGCTTGGAGGTGGAAGAGATAGTCAACTAGAGGAGGAAGACACCCTTTATATAGTGGAAGAACAAATCCAACCGTTATCCACCAACTCAGCCTGCGCAGCGCGGTACTACCGCACCTGAGGCGCGGTACTACCGCAGGGGCACGTGGTACTACCGCAGTGCCCCGCGGTACTACCGCCCACGCAGCAGAGACCAGAACAGCCAAAAATGCACTAAAGCAGAGGGCGGTAGTACTGCTGGTGCGGTACTACCGCTCCCCCTTGCGGTACTACCGCAAGGCAGGGGCTGTCCAGGGATGGGAAGGCACGGATATAAAAAATTACATCCGTGACTACTTCCGCAGAGTTGGAGTCGATGCAAAAACCCGACGCGGTAGTACCGTAAGCCAGCAGCGGTACTACCGCGCGAGGCGCGGATGTAAAAAATTACATCCGCCCCTTACTGCCGCGTACTTGCGGAACTATGTCAGAGACCACAATACTACCGCTTACTAGAAGCGGTACTACCATGGGCCCTTGCGGTACTACTGCACCAGCGGGCGGTACTACCGCTCTAAGGAGCAGTACTACCGCACGCCCTAGTTCAGCAAGCAAGAGCAATATTTGCATAGACAAGGAAAACATAGGATACTCCAAAGGCTAGAGGAAAGGAGGTGCAAAGGAAGATGTGTACGTGATGAATCCACCCAACCTTTCCAACGCGGACCCCCTCTTAATAGTACGGCTTCCCTACGACTCAATACCACCGAAAAGAAACGAAGAGAAACATCGTCTTCTATAGCCTTCGAGGGAAACCAAATCATCTTGTGCCTGGTCAATATATCTGAAATATTCGATGCACATGATTAGTCCGCAAAAGCATTGTCATCAATCACCAAAACCAACTAAGGGATAAAAATGCCCTTACAATCTCCCCCTTTTTGGTGGATTGATGACAACACGGGATTTGCAAGAGGGTATAACGCAAAGAGCAAGGGCAAACCCCAAGTCTCTAAAATATAGACGGGCTCCCCCTAGATGTGTGCTATCTCGATGAGTGCTTTGGACTGCACGGCACACATACTAGGATCAACACTCCCCCTATATTTTATAGACATGGCAATTGTTGCAATAAGGCTAAAGCTAAGCAAGATAGACAGGAGCATAGTGTAATAAGCACAAGATAGAATAAGCTCACTACGGTACGATAGAGGGCATATGTCTTACACCATATGATCGAAGGTCTCACGAGCACAAACCAAAGCAAACCAAAGCAAACGAAATAAACGAAGTTCAACTGACCCAAACACGACACAACTCGCAAATCCTACACTCTCTCCCCCTTTGGCATCGAGACGCCAAAAAGGCAGAGAGGACACCTACAGCAATAGTGGTGGCTCAAGCGGAGTAGTCACTTGCACGCTCCCCGTCATACTCTGCAGCTGGGACGGACTCCTCCTCAGACTCGGTCCACCGATAACCCTGCTTGTGCATCCATTCTGCCTCTGGGGTGATGTTCACCTCTGACCCGCTAGAAATGTTCTCGCCAAAGGTCCTGAAAATCCGCTTGTCGCGGCGGCGAGTCTCCTTGGAAGCCACATGGGTCTGGTACTGCCCCTTTGCCTGCATACAGAACAACATCTTCATCTTGTTCTTCAGTCGCTTAGCCCAAGAAGGCTCAGAGGTGGGAGGGATGTAACCCTCAGAGTTGTCCTCGTCTGCTGCCTCCTCCTCATCTTCACTTGCATCCACGTCCATGGCAGCCGCAGTATCAGCACGAGAGGTAGTGTTGGCCCACTGAGGCTTGATACGGAGGTTGATGGACTCATGCCGGATCCAACCAGGGGCCTCAAACTCATCCTGAGGGTAGACCCGCTCCCAAGTAGCCGAGATCAACTGAAACAGATAAGGTCCATAGATGGGGACCTTGCGGTTGTAGACCGCAAACCGAAGCTCATGCCACATGATATGTGAGACATAAAGTGGTAGTGTCTGAGAGTTGCGAGCATCTTCACACAGGAGCATCATATCCACAAGATAGGCATGCACCTTGTCCTTGTCCCCAATGCGTGGGAAGAGAGTGTTGCGGAAGATCTGGTGCATGATGTCAAGAAAGGAGTTGAGAACCCAAGATGACTTGCCATTGGAGAGCCTCTTCTCCACATAGAAAGGCATAAGCTTGTTCTTGTTGGCAGACTCGGGATTGGCATGAGGGCGAACACCTTGGGGTGTGGCGAGCCCTCATCCGGAACCCCAAGCAAAGTCATGAATTCCTTCCAAGTAGCAGTCAGCTGCCGACCATTGGTCATCCAAGTCATGGTCCTTTCCTCATTGGGATGAAAATGCACTGAGGCAAAGAACTGAGCAAGGATCTCAGGATCATAGTCTTTGTGGAATGAGATGATATGCTCAATGCCAAATTGCTCCACTAGGTCCAAAGCCTCACCAAAGTATTCCCGGTGCGCCTCTTTTTGCATGTGATGCATGTTGATCCACTTCACATCCACATAGGTGTTTTGCTTGGCCTTGATGACATCCAGATAAATGAGATTCTGCTGCTTGGTCCAGAATAGCTCATTCCCTCGAAAGTTGGCACGAGGGTTTCCATACGGATTGATCTTCCTCCGAGCGATGAACTCAGCAAGCGGTATCTCATCCATACCCATGGCGGGTTCCTTCTCTTTGGTGGCGGTGGTCTTGGTTCTGCGTTGGGGGGCATTGGAGCCCTCTGCTGCCTCTGTGTTGTGCATACGCTTGGATCCCGTGTCACGTCTTGGATTGGAGCGGCGAGCCGGAGCACCTGAGCCACCACCTAAAACACACACCACAAAACAAACACGCATGAAACACGAGAAGGATCAATGCAAAGACCACAGCAAAGCAGGTGAAACAAGTAGACATGGTACGTGAGAAGTGCCACAAGAGGGATTTGAGACAACGGTAGTATCGTGTGCTGCGCCACGTGCGGTAGTACAGCTCCAAGGAGCGGTAGTACCGCACCAGCAGGGCGGTAGTACCGCACCTAAAGAGCGGTAGCACCGCACGGTTGCAGATCTAAAACTGCCACGGAGATCTGAGCACAACCGTGTCAACACGCGGTACTACGGTCGATCAAATCCATCACGGGACAACTATAGCAAGTACCATCACTACACAAAACTGCTCTCCTACATCCTACTCTTGCATAGATTTGGCCTAAAATCTCAAGAACAACTTGCATCTCCCCAAAACCTAAAAACAACAAGACGAACAAGAAAAAGGGAGGGATTGGGGAGAAACCTTGTTCTATGGCAAGAGGGAGTGGTGGGGAACGATCCCACCGGTCGGAATCCGAGGAGAGCGGCCGGAGACGGAGATCCGGCGAGGACCTCCGGCGCGTTCTTGAGAGAGAGACAGAGTGGGGAGAGAGACGAATGGGTATGGGGGAGTTAGAACTCCCCCTGCCCATGTTTAACCCCCCATGCGCCCTCGACCGCACGGTAGTACCGCACATCATCGCGGTACTACCGTCCCGGGCGGAAGTACCGCACCGTGACCTAAGTACCGCTCCCCCAGGCGGCAGTAAAAAATTACTGCCGTGTTGGGTGCAGAAGTACCGTGCCCTCCTCACGCGGTAGTACCGCACGTCATTGTGGTAGTACCGCCCGGGCGGAAGTACCGCACCGAGGCCGTAGTACCGCTCCCCCGGGCGGCAGTAAAAAATTACTGCAGCGCTGGGTGCGGAAGTACCACGCCCCCCCCCCCCTTGCGGTAGTACCGTGGCAGGCCGCGGTAGTACCGTGAGCTCAAGAAAAGACAGTTTCAACCAAAATAGAGAACACCGAAGCACGGAACCTTCAAGCGAGAGACCACACCAAAGAGCTAACACACTGGACACCATAAGCACAAGCTCGGCACGAAGGAAGAGAGGCAAGAGACAATACAAACCAAAAACGAGACACAAACTCTCCAAGGAGAGGGCGGTGGCCGGAGCCACCTATGTTTGAGTCAATTGGTATGGCACCGCGAAGAATTATCCTTGGGCCCATGAACAAAACTCGTCTTTGAAGCACAAGTACCATCAAAAATGGCTAATGTGAAAGAGTTGATCACTTTATGCATAATGGGGGGAGGGAGAGTTCATTGAGAGAACAACACTCCCCCTATCTCCATGCCTACACCTAGATTAGACAACAAGTTGAGTGTGGTGGGGTGTGCAAGGGTTCAAGCAACATTGCTCGAATCAATGATATTTAGCTCATGCCTTAACTCGCGAAATCTTGCTTCATCCAAAGGCTTCGTGAAAATATCTGCAAGGTTATCATGGGTGTTGACGTAGTTGAGCTCGATCTCCCCTCGCCTAATGTGATCTCGGATGAAGTGATACCGAATCTCAATATGCTTCGTCTTGAAGTGTTGCACGGGGTTGAGAGAAATCTTGATGGCACTTTCATTATCACACCAAAGAGGCACTTTGTCACAAATGACACCGTAATCCTTTCAAGTTTGCCTCATCCATAAGAGTTGTGCACAACAACTACCTGCCGCCACATACTCCGCTTCGGTGGACGAGAGAGACACACAACTTTGCTTTTTAGAAAACCAACTTACCAAAGAGCAACCAAGGAATTGGCACCCTCCGGAAGTGGACTTCCTATCCACTTTGTCTCCCGCCCAATCGGAGTCCGAATACCCTACAAGCTTGAAGTTTGCTCCTCTTGGGTACCATAAGCCAAAGTTTGGGGTATGAGCCAAATATCGAAAGATTCGCTTGACCGCCACAAAGTGGCTTTCCTTAGGTGCGGCTTGAAACCGTGCACAAATTCCCACACTCAACACGATATCCGGTCTAGATGCACAAAGGTAAAGCAAGGAACCAATCATGGAGCGATATACCTTTTGATCCACCGCTTTACCATTGGGATCGATGTCAAGTTGGCACTTGGTGGGCATTGGAGTGGACGCCGGCTTGACATCACTTAGCTTGAATCTCTTGAGCATGTCTTGAGTGTATTTGGCTTGGTTAATGAAGGTTCCTTCTCCTCTTTGCTTCACTTCGAAACCGAGAAAGAACTTCAACTCTCCCATGGAAGACATCTTGAACTTTGAGGTCATGAGTGCGGCAAATTCCTCATTGAAAGCTTTGTTAGGGGAACCAAAGATAATGTCATCAACATATAGTTGGCACACAAACAACTCCCCTTTGACCTTCTTAGTAAAAAGAGTGGGGTCGATTAGCCCAACTTCAAACCCACGATCTTGTAACAACTCGGTAAGGTGGTCATACCACGCACGTGGGGCTTGTTTAAGGCCATAGAGTGCCTTATCGAGTTGATACACATGATCGGGAAAGTAGGGATCCTCGAACCCGGGGGGTTGCTTGACATAAACCAACTCATTAATAGGACCATTAAGAAAAGCACTCTTCACATCCATTTGTTGCAACTTAAAGTTGTGATGAGAAGCATAAGCAATCAACAAACGAATAGATTCAAGGCGAACAACGGGAGCAAAGGTTTCACCGTAGTCGATACCCTCGACTTGGGAGTAGCCTTGTGCCACCAATCGTGCCTTGTTGCGAATGATGGTCCCATGAGCATCTTGCTTGTTCTTGAAAATCCACTTGGTTCCAATGACATTGTGGTTCCCCGTTGGCCTCGGCACTAATCTCCAAACCTTGTTGTACTCGAAGTTGTTGAGTTCTTCATGCATGGCATTAAGCCAATCCGGATCTTCGAGTGCTTCATATACCTTTTGGGGTTCAACACAAGAGACAAACGCGTGATGTTCACAATAGTTTGCCAATTGTCTACGAGTGCTTACCCCCTTTTGAATGCTTCCAAGCACATTCTTCATTAGATGACCCTTGGTGGAGAGCTTGGATGCAATCTTGGCGGTACGACGCTCCAATTCCTCCTCGGTGGTGAGTTGAGGAGTGGTTACTTGATCATCTTGAGCGCCGTCTTGAGCTTGTTCTTGATCTTGAACTTGCTCGGAGGAGAGAACTTGACCTTGGGCATCACTTGGTGTGTCACCACCCTCTTGAGCATGATCTTGCCCTTGGTCTTGTTCATGAGGTTGAGGGCCTTCACTTTGTTCTTCGGAAGCGTGTGGGCCTTGGGTTGGTGATGGCTCCACTTGAGTGGAGCATTGTCCTTCTCCTTCGGCCACAAGGGGTTCCTCAATGGGTAGTATAAAACCAACACCCATTCTTCTTATGGCTTGAGGAGGAATTTCATCACCTACATCACAAGTGCCACTTTGCTCCACTTGGGAGCCGTTATTCTCATCAAACTCCACGTTACACGTCTCCTCAATAAGTCCCGTGGATTTATTGAGGACACGTTAAGCATGAGAGTTTGTAGCATAACCAACGAATATGCCCTCATAAGCTCTAGCCTCAAATTTAGACAACCGAACACCTTTCTTGAGAATGAAACACTTACACCCGAACACCCGAAAGTACTTGAGGTTAGGCTTGTTACCGATGAGTATCTCATATGGAGTCTTGTTCAAGCCCTTGCGGAGGTAGAGCTGATTAGATGCATGACACGCGGTGTTGATGGCTTCGGCCCAAAAGTTGTATGGAGATTTGAACTCCGCCATCATGGTCCTTGTCGCATCCATCAACGTCCGGTTCTTCCTCTCCGCAACACCATTTTGTTGAGGGGTGTAAGGTGCGGAACATTGATGCTTGATCCCCTCATCACTAAGAAACTCATCCAAGGTGTAGTTCTTGAACTCTGTGCCGTTGTCACTTCTTATTGTCAAGATCTTTGCATGTGTTGACGTTGGGCTTCATTCGCAAAGTCAACGACGGTTTGTTGGGTCTCGCTCTTCCTCTTGAAGAAATACACCCAAGTGTATCTTGAATAGTCATCCACAATCACCAAGCAATACTTCCTACCCCCAAGACTATCAAAGGATGGAGGCCCAAAGAGATCCAAATGAAGGAGCTACAAAGGCCTCTTCGAGTAAATGATAGTCGTGGGAGGGTGAGCCATCTCATGTAGCTTTCCTTCGATACAAGCACTGCAAGCACAATCTTTAGCAAAACTAACATTCGTTAGTCCACGGACATGGTCCCCCTTGAGAAGACTTTGCAAAGATCTCATATTGACATGGGCTAAATGGCGATGCCAAAGCCATCCCGCGTCAACTTTAGCCATTAGGCATGTCGCGGTCTTAGTGGGTCGCTCCAAAAAGTTAATCACATAGAGACCGTTCTCGACATGCCCAACAAAGGCTACTTTAAGAGTCTTGCTCCACAAAAGGGCCACGGTATCAATATCAAAGAAAGTGGCAAAGCCCATGATTGCAACTTGACGAACGGAAAGTAAATTGTATGCAAGGGACTCAACAAGCATGACCTTCTCGATCGTGAGATCATGAGAAATGACAACTTTGCTGAGTCCCACTACCTTAGAAGACGAGGCATCACCCCTCTCGACATTGGTGGGCATAGATGGAATCTTGTGCACGCCCACCACCAAGTCCTTGCTTCCGGTCATATGATTTGTAGCTCCACTATCGAGCAACCATGATCCCCCACCGGAAGCAAACACCTACAAGAGATCAATGCTTGGTTTTAGGTACCCATTTTGTAATGGGTCCTTTGATGTTAGTAACAAGGGTCTTAGGAACCCAAATAGACCATTCAATATACCATGAGGAGAACCAACAAATTTGGCATAAACATGCCCATCACTAGCACGGCATAACACATAAGAAGGATTAAAGTCGCCGGCTTTGTTGGAAGGGGTGGCATTGCCCTTCTTGACACCGCCACCCTTCGCATTGTTCTTCTTCTCCTTGGAAGCACCCTCTCCCTCCTTCACAAAAGATTGCTTGAGAGGAGGAGGTCGTTTGGTCTTGTCATTCTTCTTGTTCTTGGGCTTGGGTGCGAACCCAATCCCCTCCTTGGCCACAACTTACTTTTGATTGCTCAAAAGGTCGTTGAGGTTCTTCTCGCCTTGTATGCATGACACAAGGCCTTTCTCAAGTTGCTCCTTCAACTTAGCATTCTCCTCAACAAGATGCACATGCTCACAACAAGGGTTAGTAGCATTTGCATTATCAATTAAAACCATATGAGGAAAGGTGGCTTTCTCCTTAGTTAGCTTCACTTGGAGTTGATCATGAGACTCCTTGAGGCTAGCATGAACACCCTTAAAGACTTTGTGAGCCTTGTCGAGAATGTCAAACTCCTCTTTGAGTCTAGCAAGATCAACCCCAAGCTTTGCCTTCTCGGAGTTTAGCACACGAGAAACAACAAGAGCATGATCAAGATCTTTCTTTAACTTAGCGTGATCATCTTTGTGTGACTCCTCAAGAGCCAAACGAAGACCACGCTCTTCGTCAAGAGCATTGGAAAGATCCGAATCTCATCGGCATAGTCGCGACTATGCCCCTCCATCTTAGAGATGGTATCTTCGTGAGCCTCGATCATGTCATTGGCTTCACCAAGTTGTTCCAAGAGAGCAACGAAGTGCTTCTTGGATTTACCCTTGAGTTTACCCATAAAGGTCTCAAACTCATTCTCCTCCACATTTGTCCCCTCATGTTCATCAATGCTATCCGTCGAAGAAGGATGATTAATGATGGTAGTTTTGATGTTGGGGGTTACCTTGTTGGTGGCTTTAGCCATGAGGCACTTGGCGGTGATGTTCTCATTGGGTGAGTCGAAGAGAGACATCCGTGGAGTCATCGCAATGGAAACGGAGGCCATGGCAACCGACTCACCATCTTCATCATCGTCATCATCCTCATTGTACTCTTCTTGTACCACCAATGCCTTGGGAGGAGTCTTCTTGGTGAAGTTGCTCTTGTTGGGGAACGACTTGGCCTTGTCCTTTCGGATGAGCTTGCCACCATTGTCTTCCCTCTTCTCGTAAGGCACTCCGCAACAAAGTGGCTCACATTGCCACAATTGAAGCAAGTCCTCACTCGTTGCTTGCCCTTTGCGCCACTTGAATTGTTCTTGTTGAAGTTTGGCCTTGAGTTCTTCTTGCTCCAAAATTGCCTTGAAGCAAGAGCCATGTGTTCATGATAGGCATACTTCGTATCTTTGAGGTTGCTCTCCTCTTCTTCCTCTTCATCCTCTTCCTCCATACTAACCTTGTCCTTTAGAGCAAGGTTGGGCTTCTTCACTCTTTGAGAGCGAAGAACCTCATTGTCGGCGGTCTTGTCCAAGATGCTCATAGCAACGAACTCATCCAACACTTCACTTGAGGTCAAGGTGTGGAAGTCCGGCCTTTGACGAATGACGGAGGACATGGATTTGTGGTAGGGCATCATTACCTTGAGGAATTTGCGCTTGATCCAATTGTCATCCGTGTCCTTACTTCCATGATCTCGGAGAGAGACTGCGAGTTTGCTTACTCTCCGATAAAGCTCACGAGGTTCTTCATCTTCTTTCATTGCAAACTCATCGGCTTCATCTTGCACCACTTCATAGTTGGAGCGTTGAATGCTTGCGCTTCCCCGATAGAGGGAAACCACTTGTTGCCAAGCATCTTTGGCAATGGTGTAGGGCCGGAGATGAGGAAGATCTTCGGGTGGGATTGCTTCTTGGATGATGAAGAGAGCATTCTCATTGAATTGATGGTCCACGGCTTCTCTAGGAGTGAAGTTGCTTTGGTCATGCGGATAAAAACCTTCTTCAATGATTCTCCAAAGGTTAGTGTTCACATGATTTAAATGACGCTTAAAACGGTAGACCCAAGAATCAAATTCTACATTCTTCTCAATCTTAGGGGCCGGGCCGGCATGATTCAAATGAGTGGAAGGAAGCGGTCCACCATAGACAGGTGGAGGTTCCACATGGGCAAAGATGCCGGTGCCATTTTTACCACTAGAAGAAGGAGCTTTCTCGCTAGTAGCTTCCCCCTTGTCGGAGGTAGCATCCGTCACCTTGTTAGCGGGATCACCCACCTTCAACGGTGCGGTGGAAAGTTTAAGCCCTTCTAAGAATTTATTAAACATGCTTTCGACCTCGGTCGTCATGGAGGTTTTCAATGTGTCCAACGCCACATTGAATTCCTCATGAGAGACCGCGGTTCCCCCATCTCCCGTAGACGAGACCGGATTCACACCGGAGTGCTCCTCCACACCGTCTACGATGTCAACCATACTCTTCGGACGGTAAAGTCCTTAATAAAGAGACGAAGCTCTGATACCAATTGAAAGGATCGATATAGTTGACTAGAGGGGGGTGAATAGGCAACTAACAATTTTTAGCTTTTCTTTACCAATTTAAACTTTGCATCAAAGTAGGTTGTCTAGATATGCAACTAGGTGAGCAACCTATATGATGCAACAACACTAAGCACAAACGCAAGCAAGAGATAAAGCACAAATAAGCTTGCACAAGTAAAGGCACGAGATAACCAAGAGTGGAGCCGGTGAAGACGAGGATGTGTTACCGAAGTTCCTTCCCTTTGAGAGGAAGTACGTCTCCGTTGGAGCAGTGTGGAGGCACAATGCTCCCCAAGAAGCCACTAGGGCCACCGTATTCTCCTCACGCCCTCACACAATGCGAGATGTCGTGATTCCACTATTGGTGCCCTTGGAGGCGGCGACCAAACTTTTACAAACAAGGTTGGGCAATCTCCACAACTTAATTGGAGGCTCCCAATGATACCACGAAGCTTCACCACGATGGACTATGGCTCCGCGGTGACCTCAACCGTCTAGGGTGCTCAAACACCCAGGAGTAACAAGATCCACAAGGGATTAGTGGGGGATTCAAATTTCTCTTGGTGGAAGTGTAGATCGGGGCCTTCTCAACCAATCCCTAGAGAATCAACAAGTTTGATTGGCTAGGGAAGGAGATCGGGTGAAAATAGAGCTTGGAGCAACAATGGAGCTTGGAGGTGGAAGAGATAGTCAACTAGAGAAGGAAGACACCCCTTATATAGTGGAAGAACAAATCCAACCGTTATCCACCAACTCAGCCTGCGCAGCGCGGTACTACCGCAGGGCCCCGCGGTACTACCGCCCACGCAGCAGAGACCAGAACAGCCAAAAATGCACTAAAGCATAGGGCGGTAGTACTGCTGTCGCGGTACTACCGCTCCCCCTTGCGGTACTACCGCAAGGCAGGGGCTGTCCAGGGATGGGAAGGCACGGATATAAAAAATTACATCCGTGGCTACTTCCGCAGAGTTGGAGTCGATGCAAAAACCCGACGCGGTAGTACTGTAAGCCAGCAGCGGTACTACCGCGCGAGGCGCGGATGTAAAAAATTACATCCGCCCCTTACTGTCGCGTACTTGCGGAACTAAGTCAGAGACCACGGTACTACCGCTTACTAGAAGCGGTACTACCATGGGCCCTTGCGGTACTACCGCAAGGTCCTGCGGTACTACCGCTCTAAGGAGCAGTACTACCGCACGCCCTAGTTCAGCAAGCAAGAGCAATATTTGCATAGACAAGGAAAACATAGGATACTCCAAAGGCTAGAGGAAAGGAGGTGCAAAGGAAGATGTGTACGTGATGAATCCACCCAACCTTTCCAACGCGGACCCCCTCTTAATAGTACGGCTTCCCTACGACTCAATACCACCGAAAAGAAATGAAGAGAAACGCCGTCTTCTATAGCCTTCGAGGGAAACCAAATCATCTTGTGCCTGGTCAATATATCTGAAATATTCGATGCACATGATTAGTCCGCAAAAGCATTGTCATCAATCACCAAAACCAACTAAGGGATAAAAATGCCCTTACACCCTTGTCGCAAGCCAAGGGAAGGTCTGAAAACATCCAAACTACCACCATTAAACAAGACCGAGAATGAAACCGATGATACACACCTCATAACAGTATCTGTGAACCTGGGGCTGAAACCCATCTTGAGCATAACTGCCTTTAAATAGGACCACTCCAAGCGATCATAGGCCTTCATCATATCCAGTTTTAGCGCGCAAAATTTGTTTCCCTTCACCCTCCTGGTTTTCATATAATGCAAACACTCATAAGCTGTGATGAAATTATCTGTAATGAGACGTCCAGGGACAAAAGCTGATTGCTCTTCAGAGATGACCTCGGGGAGAATAGTTTTCAACCTGTTTGTTAAGACCTTTGAGGCAATCTTGTAGATTACATTACAAAGACTTATAGGTCGACATTGTCCTAGAACTTTTGGACTAGCTATCTTGGGAATCAAAACAATGAACGTGTTGTTTATCTTCTCCGGTGAATCCACTCCTTCAAGCACTCGAATGATCATCCTCGTGACTTCATCACCACATAAATCCCAATGCTTCTGAAAAAAATGCGCCGGGAAGCCAACCGGTCCAGGGGCCTTTGTAGGGAACATTTGAAACAGTGCGTCCTTAACTTCTTCTTTGCTATAAGTGTCATTAAGTCGTGCATTCATGTTGCCATCTACACGCATAGGTATATGAGACAGAACTACCTCCATGCCAATGGTGCCCTCAGAAGTGTACAGATTAGCATAAAATTCCGTAGCCATACCCTCTAGCTCGTGTCGATCCGTGCACACAGCACCATCACTTCGAGACAGCTGCATTATCATGTTTTTTGAACGTCGGGCACTTGCTTTCTTTTGGAAAAACTTCGTATTGTTGTCCCCCTCAGAAAGCCAATTGATGCGGGAGCGCTGTCTGATACGTCTCCAACGTATCTATAATTTATGAAGTATTCATGCTATTATATTATCCATCTTGGATGTTTATGGGCTTTATTTTACACTTTTATATTATTTTTGGGACTAACCTATTGACCCAGAGCCCAGTGCCAGTTCCTGTTTTTTCCCTTGTTTCAGTGTTTCGAAGAAAAGGAATATCAAACGGAGTCGAAACGAAATGAAACCTTCTGGAGAAGTTATTTTTGGAAGGAAAGCAACCCGGGGGACTTGGAGTCCACGTCAAGAAAGCAATGAGGAATGCACGAGGCAGGGGGCGCGCCCTCCACCCTCGTGGGCCCCTCGTGGCTCCCCTGACGTATTTCTTCCGCCTATATATATCCATATACCCTAAAACCTTCGGGGACAGAATAGATCTGGAGTTCCGCCGCTGCAAGCCTCTGTAGCCACCAAAAGTCAATCGGGACCCTGTTCCGACACCCTGCCGGAGGGGGGAACCCTCACCGGTGGCCATCTTCATCATCCCGGCGCTCTCCATGATGAGGAGGGAGTAGTTCACCCTCGGGGTTGAGGGTATGTACCAGTAGCTATGTGTTTGATCTCTCTCTCTCGTGTTCTTGAGGTGATACGATCTTGATGTATCGCAAGCTTTGCTATTATAGTTGGATCTTATGTTGCTTCTCCCCCTCTACTCTCTTGTAATGGATTGAGTTTTCCCTTTGAAGTAATCTTATTGGATTGAGTCTTTAATGATTTGAGAACACTTGATGTATGTCTTGCCGTGCGTATCTGTGGTGACAATGGGATATCACGTGATTCACTTGATGCATGTTTTGGTGATCAACTTGCGGGTTCCGCCCATGAACCTATGCATAGGGGTTGGCACACGTTTTCGTCTTGATTCTCCGGTAGAAATTTTGGGGCACTCTTTGAGGTTCTATGTGTTTGTTGAATAGATGAATCTGAGATTGTGTGATGCATATCGTATAATCATACCCACGGATACTTGAGGTGACATTGGAGTATCTAGGTGACATTAGGGTTTTGGTTGATATGTGTCTTAAGGTGTTATTTTACTACGAACTCTAGGGCTGTTTGTGACACTTATAGGAATCGCCCAACGGATTGATTGGAAATAATAACTTCGAGGTGGTTTCGTACCCTACCATAATCTCTTCGTTTGTTCTCCGCTATTAGTGACTTTGGAGTGACTCTTTGTTGCATGTTGAGGGATAGTTATGTGATCCAATTATGTTATTATTGTTGAGAGAACTTGCACTAGTGAAAGTATGAACCTTAGGCCTTGTTTCAACACATTGCAATACCGTTTACGCTCAATTTTACCACTTGTTACCTTGCTGTTTTTATATTTTCAGATTACAAAAACCTATATCTACCATCCATATTGCACTTGTATCACCATCTCTTCGCCGAACTAGTGCACCTATACAATTTACCATTGTATTGGGTGTGTTGGGGACACAAGAGACTCTTTGTTATTTGGTTGCAGGGTTGTTTGAGAGAGACCATCTTCATCCTACGCCTCCCATGGATTGATAAAACTTAGGTCATCCACTTCAGGGAAATTTGCTACTGTCCTACAAACCTCTGCACTTGGAGGCCCAACAACGTCTACAAGAAGAAGGTTGCGTAGTAGACATCACTATCTTGCCATGATCTCTTCCCTATACGCTAGCTCGACCATGCGATCTTCTACTCTCTTCTCTTCATGGCTAGGCACCGTACGCAACGGGTCCGCACGCAGCGAGGCTAGTTGCCTTCGGAGTGATCGCGGTTCTTCACGCACGGAACCAAACATGTGTCTGCCCCACCGCTATAACCAAGCCGCGACTGTGTTCAACTTGTTTGCTAGCTCAGATACGGACCCAGCCGGTCCCTCGCCGTTCCACGCTTCTCCAACTACATCCTTAAAGTTGCCATGTGTCTCCCAGGCGCACTCGTATCGGAACGGCTTCTTCTTATCCCATCTAGGGTTGACATTGTTGAGATCATTCAACAACAGAATGGGACTATGATCACTTTTTGCCGTTGTCATGTGCTCCACACTAGCAAAAGGGAAGAGGCTCGACCAAGAAGGCGAGGCCAAAGCCCGGTCCAGCCGGACCCTGCAAAACTGTCCACCCGTAACTCATTTCTCAAAGGTCCAGTCCAGGCCCTTATACCCCAAGTCTGCCAGACCACAAACATCCACTGCTTCTCTAAACCCCGTGATCTGAGAGCTATCGCGAGTGTTTGGCCCCAACTGTTCCTCCTGGCGGAGAATTTCATTGAAGTCGCCAATGCAAACCCATGGCAGTGTAGTCTCTCCACGTAGCCTTTTCATCGTTTCCCACGTCTTATATCTCAGGCTCCTATTGGCCTCCCCATAGAAACAAGTGAGGCGCCACTGATCAACACCTGGTTAAGAGATCCAGGAGTCTATATGATACTGTGAAAAATGCCTGTGTAGTTAAAACAATGTTTTACCATGTATTAAAAATATATAACATGTATTAAAAAAATTTCAAAGCATATATTTGAAAAAAAATGTTTTTTGAAAAATGTTCAATGTGTATAAAAAATGATTCAGATGTACAAGAGAAAATGTAGAACGTGTGTTGAAAAAGGTAGACATATATTGAACGAAAGCAAGAAAATAAAAGGAAAAAACTGATGAAAAACATGTAGTAAAACACATAGAAATGAAATAAGAAGAAAAAACACACAGAAGATTGTAAAACAGATCCATAGAACCTTTAAATTTGCTACAACATCTACACCGTTGAGCTGACCCGTTTAGTGCAACACCAGAGCTGGCCCGTTTAGTGCAGCACCAGAGGCGAGACCGAAGGATCTCTCGCAGTAGGCGAGAAATAGCCCTCGCGGGGGATATATTGCAACAGCACTTCAACGCTCACAATTCGATAGATGGCCTATTAATAGCCCATGCCCAACATTAGAAAACAAGCCCACCCGCTAGCCCTTAGCGGCTTAAGCCACGGGAGCCCCTATACGGCGCTTTCCGCTTGGTGCTCCTGGCGCTCGCGCGCACCCCCAGGCGGGCCGACCCAGCTATCTCAACAGATAGCGAAAACAATATGATACCCGCACTAAAAATGGGAGTGGTGGGAATCGAACACACCTGCCAACGTCGAGACCTCCTCGCTGGCGCCTTCAGTGCCCGATCGCTTTCCTGGCGCTCACGCGCACCCCTAGTGGGTTGTGGCCCATTCGCTTGATCGCTCCTCGCTCGATCGCTGCTCCCTCCATTGGTAGCCCTTTTTTTTTTCTTGCGAGCACTTGTAAAAAAAGCCTTGTTTTAAAAAAAAGGAAAAATGAAAAAACTCGCAAAAAAACGTGAATTAAAAAATGGACATGAATTTTCATAAAAGTTCACAAATTTGAGAAAAACTTCATCGAATTTGAAAAAGTTCATTGAATTTGGAAAAATTTCATCGAATTTGAAAACCAGTTCATCGATTTTGAAAATAGTTCATCGACTTTTAAAAAAAAGTTCATCAAATTTGAAAAAAAGTTCATCGGATTTGAAATTTTTTCATCAAACTTATAAATAAGTTCATTAAATTCAAAAAAGTTGATCGAATTTGAAAAAAGTTTATCGAATTAGAAAAAAATGTTCATTGGTTTTGAACAAAGTTCATCGAATTTGAAAAAGTTCATTGAATTTGAAAAAAAAAGTTCACCGAATTTGAAAAAAGTTCATCGGATTTCAAAAATCCCATCGAATTCAAAAAACTTCATTGAATTCGAAAATATTCATCGAATTATAATAGAGTTCACGAATTTCAAACGAAAATTCCTGTATTATAGAAAAAGGTTAGAAAAGGGTAAAAAGGAAATGAATGAAAATAGAAAAAAAGAAGGAAAAAAAGAAAAAAACCTACAACTAGACATGTCAACCGCAGGTGCCCGATTGGTTAAGGCAGCGAAGGTTCCTCCAGACGATCACAAGTTCGACTCGTGGTACGTACAATCATTCTTTTTTGCGTCTTTAGAACCAAAAGTTGCACAGAAAACCCTTTATCGGGCGCTAAAGGCGCCAAATAGGGTTTGGCGCCAACGTCTCTGCGGCTCAGCGCGATAACCACTAGAGACCAACGCCTTAGCTGTCTACAATGCGAAAACATTTGTATGTAATACTTCTTTTTAGACAACATTAACACATATTCTGTACCCATATAAATCAATTGAAAAACAAATCGTATATTTGCAATACAAAATATTCACCACCATGGAAAAAAAGTTCATTGGATTTGAAAAAGGTTCATCAAATTTTGAAGAAAGTTCATGAATTTGAGTAAAACTTCATTAGTTTCAAAAAAGTTCATCGATTTTGAAGAAAATGTTCAATGATTTTGAATGAAAATTTACAAATCTGAAAAAGTCCATTGATTATCAAAAAAGTTCATCGATTTTGGAGAAAAGTTCAAAAATCTGAAAAAAGTTCATCGATTTTGAATAAAAGTCCATCGATTTCGAAGAAAAGTTCACAAATCTGAAAAAAGTTCCTCGATTTCCAAAAAAAGTTCATCGATTTTGAATAAAAGTTCATATATTTTTAAGAAACGTTCACAAATTTTGAAAAAAGTTAATCAATTTTGAAGAAACGTTCAATTTTTTTTAAAAAGTTCATCATTTAAAAAAACAATTCATCGATTTTCAAAATAATGACAATTTTTATTCTGAAAATAGCAAATCGAGTATTAAAAATGTTCACATGTTGTAAAAAAGTTCATAAATTAGGAAAAAGTTCATAAAATTTTGAAAAAGTTCGCAAATTTCAAAAAGAATTATCAAATTTTAAAATAGTTCATTAATTTGAATCTTGATTTGAACAAAAGTTCATTGATTTGGAAAAACAATCATCGAATTAGAAAAAGTCCGTGCATTTCAAATAAAAGTAAAAATAAATAAAAAGAGAGTAAAAGAAGAGAAAAGAAATAAAAAATAAAGGAAAGACAGAACCAAAAAGGGAAATGGATAGGAGTCACAACATGTGTGTTGACCCGAGTGGCTAGTGCAGCTTGAACAAAAAAATGTAGGTTGCTGGTCTGACTCACCGCGGGCACGAGTTTTTTTTTTTGCAGGATTTTAGAAAAAGAAAACAGGAAAATGGGCCGGCCCAGCATGGAGGATGGGTGTGCGCCCGTTTGCGGGTATGGAAGGAATGGGCGCTTTGAGCGCTGTTTAGGAAATGCCTTAAGCCACGCCACCACATGCTCCACAGAAAATCCAGATGAGCTTTACACCTCAGACGCACCACCTTTATCTTGGGGAGGTCCTATAAGACACATTTTGCGTTGAATTGCCTCCCAATTGCACACTAGTAGAACGCCCGTGCGTAGCTACGGGTTATGCATATAAATCTCTACTCTTAAAAAAAACTGAGTTGGTGATGATGATGTACCTGCCATCTTGCAATATAGACCATCCGATCTATATCTGACGGATAGAAAGCAAACTATAGCAATTTTGTAAAAAGATACCCGTACCTCTCTTCACATTTGCAGATAAGGCCTTCTCTCGTTCATCCCTATCTCCCACAACCTCATTGTTGAGCAATTAAAAAAGGAAGTCTCTGAAACAATCTAGCATGATGGCCGCTGTAGGCGTCGTCCATCCCCATGCCTCCGCTCACTCCGCTCACTCCGACCATCAATCACCACCACGCCCAACTCCTCCTCACCTTATCTCTCCTCTTTCTCGAGATATCATTAGTTTTTACACATGGAATTACTCCCACATGGGTCAATCACAACAATTGTTTTGTAAAAAAATACATCTTGATGTTCCGTGCAATGCACGGGCATCTTACTAGTAAATAAAAAATATTAAGGTTGTCTTGGTCGGCACCCTTGATCCTCTAAACCCGCCACCAACTCAGGCGCTCGCGACTTTCTGCCTAGCCACACTTGAATATGTTAACCCCTGCCTTTCCTCCGTCGGCAATGACCCGATGTTATTGTTGTTCTTTTTCCTCCCGCCACTGCCTTTTTTTGTCCACCCTGCAAAAACGCCCACCTTTCTCTTCCTAACCCCCAGCCACTGCCACCTGCAATTGCAAGTGCTGATACTCATTGCTTCCCAGCCCAAGTCACCGCCACCAACGCTACCCACAATTGAGGAGTGCTGATGCATTCCGCCTTGCCGCCCCGTTGCCCAAGTCACCGCCTACATCATGCGTTGCTACGGGAGACAAAAATCGTCGATGATCGTCACATTGTCCACCTATTCTCAATGAATATGATATCCCAAGTCAATGAGTGGCGGAGCTTCCCACGAATGCTTGGAGGGGCAAAAGACTTTTAGGATCCCGTGCACATCAAGCAACATTGTCAAAAAATAATATCATTATAGGACATTTTTTCCTTTCCTTCTTCTCAACCCACATATCAAGTAACCAATTCTGGTCAAACATAGTAATTTACGAATTTTTATATGATTGCAAGAATGGCACTGACCGAGACATTCTAAGAATGCCATTTTCTGTGAATAATCTCAAGCAGCTACCCCCTCTGTCCCAAAAAGCTTGTCTTAGATTTGTGTAGAAACGGATATATCTAGACACGTTTTAGTGTTAGATTCATCTATATCTAGATAAATCCAAGACAAGATTTTTAGGACGGTGGTAGTATAATTTAGTCTATATGCATAACCTTTTCAGCATGCATAGAGCAATGATACACATTATGCCAGTAAACCTCAACCGGATCATCTTTGTGTGCATGTTGAACTTAGTACTATATATATACAGCTAACTTGAATGATAACAAATATTTGCACACAAATAAGATGGATGTTTTAGTATAACTGAAGCATACCCGGCACGAAAAAGAGAACTGAAGCATACAAATGCACAACAGGAAAAGCATTTTATTAACATTCAGAAGACGTTTTCAGTACTGATTCTTCTAACTTGTAGTTGCCCACAACCCGTCGCAAGTAACTGGGGAGAAAGAAGGCATCCAAATATGGATTGTTAGTAAAAACAAAGAATCACGAGCGTACTTTTGGCTGTTGCAAACCCACATATATGAATATGAGGGAAAGAGAGAGGCAACCTAGCAGCTAGCTCAGCCAGCAATGGTAGCTGTCGCTGCTTCTTGCTCCTCCTGGTCAATGCTAGTCACTGCTCCTGCCTCAAGCAGCTGCGTATGCAGCCAACAACAATTCAGAGATATAAAATGACAGATAACAGAAAACCAGAAAGCAAGACGACGGCACAGTAAAAAATGTTCAGATTGCAATTCGTGTATACCAAGCTATGCTATGCATTTTGGCATAAGTTGTGGAACCACGCACATATTTTCATTTAAATAAAAGTAGTACTCAAGGTCTGAATTTAGTTTCAGAGAACAAAGCATGCATACTGAAGTTCGATGACAGGTCGACCGAGGTTGTCCCTGCAGGGCACCTTGTCGGACAGCGTTGAACTTGTTGCCGGTGATGCTAGGCACTGGGGGGACAGCACGAACAGTAGCATCGGCGGGAACGGCCCGACGAAGCATTGTTAAAAGCATTCATACAGAATATAATCTTCTAGCATGATAACAATAAAAAAATACAAATGCAATAATCCACCAAATGTAGGAAAGCATTGTTACTGAATATATATTCTAATCTTTGATAAATAGAGAGCTGAAACCATTGATCGCATGCAAGAATACAGGAGGAGGAGGTGCACAACTACATGTAGGGCGTGCAGACGCCGTCAAACTGCGCAACCTAAAAATCTTGAGAAAATGTAGTCATGAGCAAAACCAAAAGCAAGCTGCAGCAGCAGAAAGCACTACCATTAGTTCTCAGTCATGTTCAATTAGTTTTGTTGTACCTCTTAGTTCTGAATTGCTGCATTTTACTGTTTTCTAACTTACTGTGATCAATCATAAGTTCATAACTGAGAAATGACCACTTTCCCGTGTTCTGATTTGGCTCTGCGCCATTGTACTGATATAGTGATATCATTACATTTTCACTATCTCCAGCTCCACTGATGTCTACCATGGAATGAAATTGAAAACATATCTGGCAACCCCGGGTACGTATTAGCTTTTGAGCACCAGCTAGGAAGAAAATACAAAGTACCTAGGTCAGTGTTTCTTGTATATCCTTGTCTATAATTTGAAAATATTATGTACTCTGCTACTTGGAAACATGTTACTGTCACAGCCCAGCCTATGATAGCTCGGTAGCTTAGTCATTTTGGTTATGCACTGGGCCTGTCAGTGTGTTAGCCTTTTGTTCCTGGAATATGTGACTGGGAATATAGGCCTTAGTCTGGCCTTTGGGGGCATATGGAGGCGTGGCTTTAAGGAGTTGTACCTCAAGCGAGTAGAGAAGTGAATAGTGAGATGATGAACTCCTCTATATCCCCAACTGCCATCATCATAAGATCGTAACAGTTACTCGAGCAATTCTTTTGAGGTTCTCTAACTATTACTGGAAATGGCGTTTTCCATCTCAAAACACATTCCTTCACTGTATTTAAGTTTTTCCACATTTGCAGCAAGGGAACCTAAGAAGTATATGTATTCCCTATAAATGGTGGATAAACTTATACACCAACATGCTACAACATACCATTGTGTCAACTTCACAAAAGAATTGTTTGATCCTTGAACCTATAAATGGACAGCCTAGGGATAATCTATATTTCTTTTGATAAAACCATACGCAAGGAAACTGAACTTCTATGCGAAAACTGAATGATAGATAGTCTATACTAATTTATAATACCCTCAGAATCAAAAACATGTATAATATACTAATATCTTGTATAGACAAAACACTGCCATTAGTTCCATACTTCTAGTGCGTGTTGTAGACATAGAGAAGACAGTCGTTTACATTGCGGTATTTTAATGGCTGCTAAAAGAACAAACACCTTAAACTACAGAGAGCATAGACAGCAATGAACACCTAGTCACAGAGGCAACACTCACCAGCAAGCAAGCAGGGCACGCCCAACGCAACCGTCTTAACCCCTTAACTCACTTCTTCATCGTGCAGTTGAACTGCTTCCACCCCAGGCATCGTCCCTGAGGAGCTCAAAGCTCAGCTAGAAGAATGTATTCTTTGAGGTCGCACCGGATGCACCAGAACACCGGATATAGTAGGCATAGGCTAGCCCGCAGGCGTGCCTGCACCATCCGATCATGAGGTTATCAGGCTATTAGATCAAAAAGTATTAGTTTGTAAGAGATACACTAATTGATATAAACTCAATATTCATCGATCTGAGTCTCCAACAAGTATGAAAAAGTAACTCTGAATTGCTAAAAAATAAGAACGAAACTCTTAATTGCTTGAGACAAACTGAAAAGGGTAAACTTGTGACTGTTTGCCAATAAAGTTTCCATCTCCTATGAATAGATGGAGAGAGGTAGCAAAGATCATAACTTAGTAGAAGTGGTGGAGAGAGAGGGACGGATCCAGCAGCAAGGTGGGGGAGACCGGATCTGCAGAGAGGCAAGGAGGGGAGAGATCGACGGACCTAAGGCTGTGGCGGTTTCCATGTGTATCCTTGTCCCCGGCGGCAGCGGCGGCTCCCATGTACTCCGCAGGGACGCTGGTGGAGACCATGGGGTGGCGGCGCAGAGGAGGCAGCAACGCATGGAGAGGAAGCTCGATGAGCCTAGGGCCAGCGAGGAGACGGAAACGTCGGGCGCACATGAGGATGATGGCGAGGCCGTTGCTGGCGACGTACGGGTGGGCGGCGGCGGCGGCATGGCCAGGGCGACTGCGTCCTAGGGAGGGAGACGAGAGCGGGTTAGGGATAGGGCTTTACGCGGCGGCGGCGTATGGGATGACTCGGGTTTTCTTTTATGCCTGTGCGTGAAGAAGAATGACGTAGAAAAACCTAACATGAAGGGACGGTGGTAAGGTAGGACGAAAAAAAAAAAGACGAAAATGATGGGACGAAATTTAACCGGCGAAGACTACCAATTGAGACATTAAAAGTAGAGATGCGCTAGGGGTTGAGCGGGCTCATTAAGCAACGTTCATGTGCGTTCGATTCCTATTTTGTGTTATTTTTCCGGTTTGTCCATTTTGTACGTATTGTAGCTACTCGAAGCACTGAAGCGAGACAAACACTGTTGCACATAGTTTATTTTTTTAAACGTGAATATTTTTTAAAAGGCATACAGTTTGAAATCGGTATTTTTGAATATGCTAATATTTTTAAACTCAGAACCTTTATTAAAAAGCATGAATAATTTTAAAATTGTGATTTATTTTGATAAATACCAAACATTTTTCAAACATGAACTTTTTTGAAATTTCAAACATGTTTTGAGAAATATGAACATTTTATATAAAACGTGAACATTTCCTGAACGCAAACATATTTTTGATTTTTTCAAAATGTTGACAAAAGGGAAAACCGGTAAAGTGAAGAAAAAAAACTAGACCGGAACCTGGATGTTTTCGAAAACCGGACAAGAAAACAGGGATCTGTAGACGTATAGTAGCTTAGATGCTTAAATGGGCCGGGCCATCTCACCTGCCCTCTCGTCGGGGCAAAATTTCGTGTTTTGACCCTTTTGTCAAACAAAATCGATCTAACCCCTGTTTCAATTTTTTTGAAATCTGATCCTTTTGCTACCGCCACAGGGCTCGGCGGTAGGGTCAGACAACCTACCGCCAGGGGTTCTGGCGGTGGCATAAACGGCCCACTGGCGTTACCTAACGGTCAGCGCACCACCCTACCGCTACAGGCCTTGGCGGTAGGTTATGATATCCTACCGCCAGGGCGCTTGGCGGTAGGGTCCAGTGGTTTTGGGTTTTTGCAAGTTTTAGTGATTGTTTCTTTTGTAAAGTTTTATCACAGGAAAGAACACAGTTTCACAAATATGTTGTAACAAGAATATATATTTAAAAACCTTAAATATGCAGAGCTCACACAATATAACATGTATCACACTCGAGTAGTTTCACATAGTTTCACAAATAGCAAAATATGAGGTCACATATTAATAAAGGTTCCACGTAGCAAATATCAAACAGTTTACACATAGTTTCACAAATAGCAAATAGCAAACTTGTCCACATAGTTTGACAACCCCAACTAACGCAAGTACTTTCGCAAAGCCAACAAACGGTGCAACAAGTTCTTCAGACAAGTTTAGAGAGCGGGCAGACATCTTCAGAGCTCCTCGTATGTTAGGCCTGGCCGTGGAGACAGAAACGGCAGCGGATCCACCGGTTCAGGCGGAGGCAGAACGCTGGTCGGCATCCGACCGTTCAAGCACTCTCACCTTGCCTTGCCCGCTGGAGTTTTCGCCTCCGCCCTTCCACAGTTGATGATCTCGAACGCCGATGCACTTGGGGGCGGCATCCTGGCTCTTTCCTCCGCATTGCTCTCAAAGTAGATTCTCCGGCCCAAATTGTGCAGCTCCCAGTCGGCGTGCTGCTTGACAGCTTCAATGCACCATTCCCGACGGACACGGGAGATACTTGCATCTGCCTCCATCTCTGCCTTCACTTTCTTCCACTCCTTCACACTCTGCGACCAACACTTTACATCGTCGAGGATCCGCTCCGCCCTCTCGTGCCACCGCATTGCCCTCGTCGCCTCTAGGACCTCGTCTGAGACAGATCCCACCGGCTGCAGCAGCTCGGGGAAGGCCTCGTACACGTACGGGAGCGGCATCTCTGACGGGATGTGCTGGAGAGGAGTGGGAGGAGCGGGCGGTGATGGAGTGGGCGGTGCTTGTGCCACGGTTCCGTACCTAAACATATGGATGCATCACACAAAGTTTCATCATATCCAAAAAAATCTAAACCTAGGGTTCATCATGTGGTCAAAAATTATAAACCTAACTTGTATTATCTAGAAATATCAATTAGGTTTCATCACCTTCAAAAAAATCTAAACCTAGGAAATATGAATTAGGGTTCATCATGTGTTCAAAAAATATCAATTAGTGTTCATCATGATTCATCACCAAGGATCATCACCTAACTTGTATTATCTAGATGCAATCACCTAGGTCCATCATATCAACTAGGGTTCATCATGATTTTTAACATGAACATGAACATAAATCATTCTTAGGCTACAAAAAAGGGGAGTGATTTGACTCAAAGTAATTGGGGGGATCGGAGGAGCTTACGTTTCTCGCTTCAGGGCCATCTCGATCCGCAAAAACGGTGAAGAAATGAAGAAGATCCGAGGGGGGAGTGGAGGAGATGAGAGAGGGGCGAGAGGAAGAAGAAAGGGCCGCTGAGTGGGGGGATAAGGGGGTGGGCGGGCGGCATGGCTTATAAATGCCCCCAAACCCTACCGCCAGGGCCCCAGGTGGTAGGGTAACACATCCTACCGCCGTAGTGCTCGGCGGTAGGGTCGCGGCGCCTCTGGCACCCATTCTGTGACAAGAAATGCGTAAACCCTGGCGGTAGGGTTCCACATCCTACCGCTAGAGGGTTTGGCGGTAGGGACCTATCGCCATGAAGCCTGGCGGTAGGGTGTGCAACCCTACCGCTGATTGGGTGGCAGTTTTGGTCACAGGAGGCAGGCGTGCGGGGGGAGGCCCCTTACCTCTAGAGGGTATTGCGGTAGGGTGTACAAACCTACCGCCATGAAGCCTAGCGGTAGGGGGAGGCTCCTAGTACATTTTTTGCACCTCCTAACTTGTATTGTCTTTAATTTTTTGCACATAGCAATTTCAATACTTATAAATAAGGGACAATTACATTTTTGCCCCTAGTTGGTTCCTACCCACGGGTTTTGCCCTTACTTTTCGAGCTTGCTCAGTTTTTCCCTTACTTTTTCCATCGAGGTCCCTCGAATGCCCTTTGACCGTTTGACCAAAACTTTGAAAATTCATAACTAATTCATATGAACTCAGAAAAATGCAAATAAGATATCAAAATGTTCAGACAAACATTACCTTTATGTGCATATCATTTGCATTTAGGACAAAAGCACCCTTTAAACTACCTGAGGTAATTAATGTTATTAACATTATTAAAAATAAAAAGGTATAAACAATATTTTTTTCATGAATAAAAATTACATGCAAATGTAGGTGATGTTTCCTGAACATCCTGATATCTTTTTTGCATTTTGCTGAGTTCGTATCCATTTTTTATGAAGTTTCCAAATAATGATCCAAGTCGTTAGAACATTCATAACAAGATGATACAAACTCAGAAAAATGCAAATAAGATATCTGGATGTTTAGAAAACATCACCTACATTTGCATGTAATTTTTATTCATAAAAAAAATATTGTTTATACCTTTTTATTTTTAATAATGTTAATACCATTAATTACCTCAGGTCGTTTAAAGGGTGTTTTTGTCCTGAATGCAAATGATATGCACATAAAGGTAATGTTTATCTGAACATTTTCATATCTTATTTGCATTTTTCTGAGTTCATATGAATTAGTTTTGAATTTTCAAAGTTTTGGTCCAACGGTCAAAGGGCATTCGAGGGACCACGACGGAAAAAGTAAGGGCAAAACTGAGCAAGCTCGAAAAGTAAGGGCAAAACCCGTCGGTAGGAACCAACTAGGGGTAAAAATGCAATTGTCCCTATAAATAATAAGCATATGTATCACATATATGAAGAATAGCTGATGGTAAAATGGTTCAACTAAGAAAGATGGTTTACATAGCAAGCACACATCCACAAATGTTTCACGAAGTTTTACATACCAAGTTCAACAAATACGAAATAGTTTCATGAGCAAATGGTTCATGAAGCAAACATGAAATGTTTCTAGTTCAATGGCACGACAGCAACTTCACTCCCTCCTTCCCCTCTTCAAGGTACGGTCCTCGTTGGTATTTGATCGCTTCTCGGCTGCCTTCTTCTTGCGGCGAGTAGGACGCGCTTTCTGAAACAAGGATGGACTTTTCCAATCCTTCTTCGGCACATTCCTCTTCTCACGCTGGGTTGTCTGAGTTGCTAGAGGTCCGTCTTCATCATCGTACTCCTCCTCCTCCTCATTTTCCTCTTCCTCCTCATTGTCCTCTTCTCCATGTTCTTCTTCTTCTACTCCCTCATCGCCCTCTTCTTTATCTTCACATTCTTCATCGTCGTCCTCGTCCTCGTCTTCTTGAACCGCCCTAGACGACGAGGCTGCATGGCTCGATGAAGCGAGGCTACGCATCAGTGTTGCAGGAGCAAAAACATCCTCGGTGTTTGTAGCGCACCCAAGCAGGTCCACAAGCCTGCGAGCTTTGTTGACGTACTTCTGCAATGAGAACGAAACAATGAGAACTTCTACAATGACGAACTTCTGCAAATGAACTTAAGAAAATGAACTCCATGTTACCTTCATTGTTTCCCTCAACTTGTTCTCACTAGCTCGAGTCCCGGGGATAGTACTAAGCGCATCAGAGGCTTGAAAAATGCTTTCGTTCAGCTCCGAAGACTGCAAAGTAACAAATGAGTCAGTAGCACTAAAGCTGATTTCATCCAACCGTTAGTTGAAAACAGATAAAAACAACTTACCACTCTGTTCATGAGGGGTCTGATGTCGCTTGAAGCTACGTCGGTATTTCCCCAAAGAGGAAGGGATGATGCAGCACAGCGGCGGTAGGTATTTCCCTCAAATATGAAACCAAGGTTATCGAACCACTAGGAGAACCAATCAACACAACTTAAATAGCCCCTGCACACAGATAACAAATCATCGCAACCCGACGTGTTAAAGGGGTTGTCAATCCCTTCCGGGGCACGGCGCCTCAAGATAGGCAAACAGACGTGAGATAAATTGTAGTAGATTGATAGATCGAACGCCAAATAAAATAAATAGAAATAAAACACAGCAAGGTATTTTTGTATTTTTGGTTTAATAGATTTGAAAATAAATGCAAGGAAAAAGTAGATCGCAAAGGCAAATATATGAGAAAGAAGACTCGGGGGCCGTAGGTTTCACTAGTGGCTTCTCTCGAGAAAAATAGCAAACGGGGGGTAAACAAATTACTGTTGGGAAATTGATAGAACTTCAAATAATCATGATGATATCCAGGCAATGATCATTATATAGGCATCATCCAAGATTAGTAGACCGACTCCTGCCTGCATCTACTACTATTACTCCACACATCGACCGCTATCGAGCATGCATCTAGTGTATTAAGTTCATGGAGAAACGAAGTAATGCAATAAGAACGATGACATGATGTAGACAAGATCTATCTATGTAGAGATAGACCCCATCGTTTTATTCTTAGTAGCAACGATACATACGTGTCGGTTCCCTTTCTGTCACTGGGATCAAGCACCGTAAGATCGAACCCACTACAAAGCACCTCTTCCCATTGCAAGATAAATAGATCAAGTTTGCCAAACAAAACCCAAATATTGGAGAAGAAATACGAGGCTATAAGTTATCATGCATATAAGAGATCAAAGAAACTCAAATAACTTTCATGGATATAAAAAGATATAACTGATCATAAACTCGAAGTTCATCAGATCCCAACAAACACACTGCAAAAGAGTTACATCATATGGATCTCCAAGAGACCATTGTATTGAGAATTCAGCGAGAGAGAGGAAGCCATCTAGCTACTAACTATGGACCCGAAGGTCTACAAAGAACTACTCACGCATCATCGGAGAGGCACCAATGGAGGTGGTGAACCCCATCCGAGATGGTGTCTAGATTGGATCTGGTGGTTCTGGACTCTGCGGCGGCTAGATGAATATTTCGTCGACTCCCTTAGGGTTTCTGGAATATTGGGGTATTTATAGAGCAAAGAGGCGGTCCGGGGCCTCCTGGCGCGCTCTGGTCGGTTGTGCCTCCCTCGGGGCACCCCCCAGGCGCAGCCAGGGCCCGCTGTGTTCCTTCTGGCCCATAAAAATTCTCCGTGGAGTTTCGTGGCATTTGGACTCCGTCTAATATTGATTTTCTGCGATGTAAAAAACATGGAAAAAACAACAACTGGCACTTGTCACTATGTCAATAGGTTAGTACCAAAAAATGATATAAAATGACTATAAAATGATTATAAAACATCCAAGATTGATAATATAA
>NC_057802.1:75193241-75194574 GCF_018294505.1 Triticum aestivum
AGCATGGAACAATAAAAAAATTATAGATACGTTGGAGACGTATTAGGGTCCGTACTCCCTAAACCTGCCTTGAAGCTCTCTGATGCTCTCGTTGTAGGCTTCATTCTCGGAGCGTCATTGAACAGGTCTTCGGCATCTACTATCGTCCACTGGGGCCTCAGACGCAGACGATGCTTGATGCCATCGTCGTACCAAAGCATGTGATCCTCGTACTCGTCCTAGTCAATCACTCTCCTCTCTGTATCTTTGCGAGTTTTCCACTCGTTCCATTCCTTCACGTATCTCGCATGTTGGTCTTCCCAATCTATGATTGACTGATTGTTCTTCCTTCTCATCTTGCAATGCATAAGAAAGAATGTAGACCACCCTAAGAATGAATGTAAAACATCAAAACAAGAACTTGGTATCGATGAGGACGCCTTGTGGTACTCACTGGTGTAGGTCGTAGCCACCGGTATCGCAGACGATGCCGACTGGTGGTGTGTGTTGTGCCTTACCAAATTGCACGGAAACACGCTGTGGCAAGTGGTACTCCACGGCATAGACACAAATCATGGGCACGATGCACCGCCAGAGAAGTCGGTCCTGCTTGCACATGTTGTTCAGCTCGAACCCCCACTCTCGATCATCATCATACGGCCGCCAAGTAACCAAGTACCAAACAATGGTAAGCTCAAGTGAAAGTGTCATCGAAACTATTCAAAATCTAGTTCTTATACCTGGAAAGGCGTGAGAGCATCAAGCTCGTTGCTGAAGACCTTGTACAAGGCCTTGAATTCGCCCCTGTAGATACGCACCACGTCCCAAGCGTATGCGACGGTCGGGTTCCGATCATCTTCGTCATCTTCGCCATAGTCTGTCCATGCACGCGAGCGCAGCTTCTCCGGACGGCCCACCGGGATTCGCTCCCAGATCCAAATGGAGAGGCCCCATACACATCCACACATACCGGACGTGACTTCCGCCCTCTGGGTCGCGTCGTCAAGCTACAAAACAAGTATAGATGACAAGATGTCAAAATATAAAGCAGCACACGTCCATGATATTTGAAACAAAGTGATATTCACTTACCGAACGGTATAGGTAGGCGAGTCCGGCGGCCCCCCAGCTGTACCCCGCATCCCAGTCCTTTAGGAAGTCGAGATACATCCATAGGGCAGAGTTCCCGGAGCAGTCTGGAAACACTACCTCTGTGAGAAAGATACCATAGGTAGGCCTTGGCATACTGCTCCACCACCCGGGGTTCGACATCTTCCGGCCACTTGCTCCGGTGCTCGAGGATCCATGGCAGCGGTATGCCGGAAGGTTGGTTGTTTTTAGTGCGGGGGGGGGG
>NC_057802.1:75194854-75196692 GCF_018294505.1 Triticum aestivum
GGGGGGGGGGCAGTCGCCGATGAGGGTGACAACCCTATCGTGCCAGTTCGTCCTCTCCACTCGTCCTGTGAGAGCACGACCCTCGAGCGGTAGGGCTGTAATCATTCCCCAATCCTGGAGGGTCACGGTTATCTCTGTCGGTGTCAAAACCGGCGGATCTCGGGTAGGGGGTCCCGAACTGTGCATCTAAGGTCGATGGTAACAGGAGACGGGGGACACAATGTTTACCCAGGTTCGGGCCCTCTCCATGGAGGTAATACCCTACTTCCTGCTTGATTGATCTTGATGCATATGAGTATTACAAGAGTTGATCTACCATGAGATCGTAATGGCTAAAACCCTAGAAGTCTAGCCTGTATGACTATATCTTTCTGGACTAAGCCCTCCAGTTTATATAGACACCGGAGGTATCTAGGGTTACATAAGGTCGGTTATAGAGAAAAGAATCTTCATATTTAGCCGCCTAGCTTGCCTTCCACGCTAAGGAGAATCCCATATGGACACGGGTAGAGTCTTCGGTCTTTGCATCTTCACAGCCCATCAGTCCGGCCCATGGCTAACAGGCCGGACGCCCGAGGACCCCTTAGTCCAGGACTCCCTCAATCTTCCCACATGGAAGATGGAAGCTGTGCATCTCTGGCCGCCACCGGTCGATTAAAGCCGTGAGAGCTGAGTGGACGAGCGTCGGCGGCTTACGCTTGAACTGTAGGACGAAACCCAATAGTCGGGCTCTCCAGAAGAACGGTGCATACCGCTCGTCGTACTCCATCTTAACCGTCGTCTTGTGAGCCCTCATCCGCAGTGGCGTGCGACATCTGTGAAAATCAATAACCAAAGCATGATTAGCATGGACATAATAGTTAGCAACTTGTTTTCATCAATTCGAAAGATTTGTTTAAGAATGGTAATTACCACTCCATTCTCAATGAAACGGGCACGGTGACCCTTGTCGAACTTAGTGTCAAGCATGGTGTACTTAATACTGATGTCGTCCGCAAGAGGTGGCCTCCTAAAAAAATTGCATAAACATAAGCGTAAGCATATCAAAAGAATTTTTAACATGAACTAGGAAACATATAGATGCATCACAAAGGTTCATCAAGGTTCAAATGTGTAACACCCCGATGTAACTTTCCATATTTGTAACTCCAACTCTTGCCATTTTCGGCTATGTGTTATGATATTCCCTCCGTGGTCGGGTTTTGTTTTTTTCGTTTTGCATTTTGTTCATGTCATGCATTTCATATCATGTCATCATGTGCATCTCATTTGCATACGTGTTCGTCTCATGCGTCCGAGCATTTTCCCCGTTGTCCGTTTTGGATTCCGACACTCCTACGTGCACCGGCGCACCCCTCTTGTTTCTTTTCGTGAGCGGGTGTTAAATGTTCTCGGAATGGACCGAGGTTTGCCAAGTGGCCTTGGTACACCACCGGTAGACCACCTGTCAAGTTTCGTTCCATTTGGAGGTCGTTTGATGCTCCAACGGTTAACCGGGTAACCGCAAAGTCCTTTTATGTGTTGCAGCAAAACCCCCCTCCAAACAGCCCAAAACCCACCTAAGTCACCTCCATGCTCTCGGTCGTTCAATCACGATCGTGTGGGCGAAAACCGTGCTCCATTTGGAGTCTCCTAGCTCCCTCTACCTATAAAAACACCTCCCCCTCTGAAATCCGGGTCGAAACCCTAGCAAAATCGCCCTCCGCCACCACCGGACGCGTCCACCGCCGCCGGACGCTTCAGCCGCCGCCGCCGTGTCCAATTGCCGCTTGCCACGTGGCAAGCCGGCGCCGCCGCGGCCCGCGCGGGGCCCTCCCAAGCCCGCGTCCCCGCCGCCA